>NC_045738.1:15158709-15200979 GCF_008692095.1 Etheostoma spectabile | reverse complement strand
ATATATATATATATATAATTATTATATATATTCATTATGTTGTAACAAGGTGGTTGTGCATGCCCTGTAATTAAAAGCAGGCCAGCTAGGACTGAAAAATAATAATAAGGCCTACATATTTTCATAAACAATGGCCAAGTATCGGTATTGGCAGTTGGCCTTTTGTTCATGCATGAGCAACAACCTCATCATAACTTTATTCAAAAACTGCAGTACGGACCATCCCTATTGACAAATTACCAAATGGCAAACAAACAGGCCTCAAGAAACAATGACCTCCTAGTAATTCAAAATTACCAAAACAGATCAGTTCTACTGGCCTGGGAGGAGCCCGTGAAGGCATCACGGCTCAGTAGTCAGTGCACAGACGGGAATGCAGCCGCGCAGGTTTAAGAGCGGTTTAAGGCGAGCTTTCTGCTTGAAATGTAATTGTTTTTAACACGTGTTTAGAATACCACATCTGCCCCTCCCTCGCCTGTTCTTTGCCCCACATCACAAGACAACCGATACTCTTCTTTAGAGGCGTAAACCCCTGGAACGTCACTGTCGGAGCAGGAGAAGAAGAAACTGTGAGTGCGCTGTTTTACCTGCCAGCGACAGACTGAGAAGGAGCAACGGTTGTCTCATGTCTTCAGTCAGGACGCTCTGCAGAAAGATGGAGCTGTTTAATATACAAACTAGTTTTTTATGAGGATTTAAAACAGTTTTATTATAAACCAAATTTCTCCGATAAAGGCTGGACACATTATTACTGTGCTATAACATATGCTATTCTAATCAGATTATAGCCTTCCTGACAAAAACAAACATATAGCCTAACATTCTCTCCTGAGCAGTGATAAGAGTAATAAACTGTATGAAACTTACCAAAGTATTTTCTCTCTGCTTTCATGTTTATGCTGAAAAAAAAGATCCGTGTCGGTTTGTGCTCGCCAACAAATGAGGCTACTTCCGGTTTCTCCACTGTTACCTGTCAAAGACGCACCTGTTGTCTTAAAGAGCCCGCAGCCTGCGATAGCTCTGCACTGCTGGAAAGTGCTGAAATAGCCTGCAGCTCTCAGTACAATTTTGAGGTACATTTCAGAGGAAAGTGTTGCACCTTTTATGCCACTATATCTATTTTAGAGCTGTATTTACTAGTAACTTTTCAGACGTTTCAATTTAACATAAAGAAAAACATCCAATGAACTTTACAAAACAAAGATTAAACTGGTATTTAAGCAATCGGTATACTGTGTATAGGTTGGTTACTTGAGTGGTTTAGGCGTGGCTCTGCTCCCGAACCTAAGTTAACAAATTAACTTCATTTTATATAGTGTTGGTGCATTTTTATCAATACAGCGTCATGTCTGCAATAAAATCTGTAAAGTAAATTACAACATAATTAAGTACCTCATTTGAGTACAGTACTTGAGTACAGTATTAATAAATGTGTCTTGATTCTTTCCAATACTGCACCTACACAATGATAACACCACAGTAAGTATCAAGGAGCAAATGCTATAAACAAAAGCATAAGATATCTTTATGCTGCTCATACTACACAGAGCTTCAGAAACTATAAATGTGGTGGATTTAAATTTGAAATATTAATGAAATTCAAATGGATGTGACACAATGTCACACTGATAGCAGGTATGCACAGACCAGATCACTTTTCAGAGAATATCATTTTACTCACCATGGTAATTTTCCTTTAGACTTGTAATAATTGAATGTCATTTTCATTTGCTCTGGTTACAGTGTTAGTATCTAATGAAGTGGTTAATTAAATCATTACACTTGTTTTCTTAATTGACTCACATGTGCAATGCCATGGATTAATTTAAGGCAAAACCACACATTTGTTGTGCAAATGGAAACAGAAGCACGCTCAAGAAGAAGAGGCTAAAGTGGAAGCAAAGTATTGATATTTTCAGCTGGTGTATTAGTGCCACCCACTGGTTAATTCCAGCTAACCACACTCCTTTGCAGTCAAAGAACTCAGTGGGAGCCACAGCTGTGATTCCCATGATTATTCATAAACCCTCTGCAAATACAAATGGATTTATAATCAGTTTTAAATCACTCGTTACATCTGTGCCCCAGGATGCGTTTCATGAAGTGAGAAACTGCTGAGCTAACCCCTGAATAAGTGATGTCATTATGTTTCACTGCTCTAGTAGGGTAAAAGAGGAGTGTAGCTGACAAAACAATCTCATCTCAAAGTCTATTTAGCGGCTCTTCTGGAGCTTTCAACCTTATTACAGGATCTTGTTCGGCCAGAGGATTCTTTTCTGAGAAAAGCTTACAACCAGCTGAGATTCAAACCCTTTTTGTTAGAAAGGCCAAGATTTGAACTTTAATGTGACTCCCTATTGTCTATGAAGCAGACTTTGTATTTCATGTCTTTTTCTCCAATTTCACTGACACCCAATATTCCCAGTGGAACAAAGTTAAAATCATTGGCATTTTCCCTTTACGTGTTTAAAGGTGTTTATCAGTTGCCTGCCAGAGACAATTGTTGAAAAAGTAATAAGAATAGAGTAATTCATGTATTAACTTTGTTTTACATTCCAAAGCCAGGGAAATGTATTATGTCTGCAGGGCAAATAGCGTGCGTGCTGGATAAGAAGCCTGCAGTACAAAGCCCATTTTATAATGAGTTTCAACATTGTCACTAGCTTCCTTTCAAATGAATACCACTGCATTTTATCTCTGTTTACAAACAGTGCAACAACAGTGGTGTGAAAATCCAAATTGAAACACGTATTGTTGTGGAAGCATGTGTGTGGACACAGGTCAGAGAAGGCGGAGGCGGAGCAGGTTGTTGGTTTTACAATGGAAAGTTAACTTTACTGTATAGGAAGTGAGTGAGTCTGGGCGGGGAGGAAACTGCCTACGTGACTCACTAACTGGACCTGACAGGCAGAGAACAAGCAGAGCAGAAAGGGGAAGAAAGTCCTGAAACAGTTAGCTTTACTCGTTTGATGTTTTGCAGCAACAGCTCTAGATCTAGGAACTGGCATCACTAAATAGATTATTGCTCACAATTCAATGGCAGCTGCTTTGAAGATATTCTTTTGTTTTGGGCCATAAGTCTACCTGCCCATTGAACTGCTGTACCTTAACCTCTGAGAAAGGGAAGTGGAGGAGCTCTGGCTCGACTGCGTTGTTTGTCTTAATTTTTGAGAGGTAGGTGAATCCCACTCTGTGGCCTTTTGATGTGAATGACTTCAAGGTAAATAGAAAAGGGAATTCCAGGTTATACTTAATGCATGCCGGTTGGGTTGTGTTCCTGCACGGCTATCACTGCTTCCTCTCTGTGTGTTTTATTGTAGCAGTTGTGCTTGAGGGGATTCAATTTAGTTTTGGCAGTAGACCCGTCCCTATTTAGTTCCAAGTTGTGCTTTTATTGGAGTCTGCAATGCCAATACTGTTGTTCTTTGGATATTTCACAAATAAATTAAGGAAGAAAGAATACCCTTAACATTTGGAATACATGTTTCTAATAGAGGGACATGCTGCTTTAATTGTTTTTTGCTCTCATTTTAATTTCAAATTTTCTCTGGTGGTGGTGTTGTTATTCTTGCTGTAGCGGCACCCCTGCTGCACAAGTGCAGAGGAAATGGCGGACCGTTGCTGAGGTCATGGACAAATTCCTCTCTCTGTGTTCTCTGTCTGTATCAGTAGGTGTTATGGATCTACAGTATTTCCTGAGCTGGAAAGTTGCCCTGCTGCTTCTCCACTTGAGTAAGGCTTTTTGTTGTAACTTCACCATCCTACTGATTTCTGTTTAAAAACCTGTTTCAAACTAGAGGAAGAAAAACTGAATACCTTCGGCATTGCATACTGACACAAATGCAAAATAACTCTTGTAATCTGCCTTTTTCATGAATACCACACTTGCATTATTTACATCTCCTTCATCCTTTGTCTATCAAGTTAAGACGTGTGATTAATACTCCATGTGGTGAATGCACAGAGGCGTGCCAGGTCCACTGCTGTTTTGACACAGATTTCAAGATATTGATGTGGTTTGGTGAATATCACATTACGCATGGCTGTCATACGCTATAAATAAATCACTTGACATTGTCTGAAAGAAAGCAGCCATACATATTCATGTACTTGCTGAGGACGGGGATGAAGTGTCATGCCATTGTTTGTTTTATTAGCTTACCTTTCTGCCCAAACAATACAAATTCTCCAAAAGCCTAAAGGTCAAAACTGATGAACATGAAACACTGTGGATCATACTGGTGTGATCTGAATAGCAATACAAACTGTATGGAGGCATGTGAGCACCATTTAACAGCAGTAACAAATGGTCTGATCTCTTTCCTCAGTGCCATGTGGGCTCCAGTGTATGTCAGTGCACATCCTCAATCCGGAGCCTGTGCATGTGATGCCAGACTCCAGTCTGGTTCTGAAAGCTCGGATCGAGCAGGGACCACTGGAAGAGGTCTCTTCGGTAACCTGGGAGTGGGAGCCCGAAACTGGAATCTCCCACGAGAGAGTGACACTGGCCATGTGCCCTGGCAGAAGCCTCAAGTGTGCTGGTATGAGGCCAAATGTTCATGTGAACGTGGAGCAACAGGAGACAACACTTCAGATTAATGGATACAGCGACGTGGGCGGCGCCGTGTACACTGTGACTGTGACGGATCACAAAGGTGCCAAGACCACGGCACAATGCATCGTCAGGACATATGGTACAGTATGATACGCAGCATGTGAGGGAATTCATTGTGAAGTATTAAGGTCATGTTATAGATATTGCTGAAACAATCGGCCGATTTGCTGATAAGACAATTGACCAAAAACTAATCAACACTTTTATTAATCCATTAATGGTTTTAAAGAGTACCTTGATATTTCTTTTAATTAATGCATTGAGTCACTTTATTACGCTATCAACGGAAGCATGTCCCATTCTGTAATGGAAGAACAGGAGTGTTTTTTTCCCCAACAATTCTGTCTAGAAGAAATCCGTAACCAATCTGTGATATATACTGTATAACACGCCCCTGAATTGGGAGGCATTGTGGAAGGGGCACATCCAGGCTAAAATGGAATGTGATGTTGCTCTTCAAGTAGTCGCACATTGCCAGATCTGGCTTGTTTGCATTTCTTTAAACCAGTCACAATCATCCTGGGCTACGGCTTAGGTGCCCTTCGAAAAACAGATAGCAAAGACAGCGCTGAGCAGGACTACTCTTCATCAATTGAAACTGATCAACATTTGAAGTTTCCAGTAAAACCTTCTGCACGTTTTTTTTTAAGTTTGTTGATGAAACCATTTCACCTCAAGGTCCACTTAGTAGTTTTCAATCATATTATATCATCTTTATTAATAGATAATTCTTAAGCATTCTTTATCTATGTTGGTTGAAAAGTTGAATATCAAGGGAACAACACTGGAAACAACATTCCCTGTTGAATTCCTTTGTCTTTTTTGACCGTTTTGCAGACAAATTGGATCGGCCTTTGTCCTTATTTTCTGATACTTTTTAGACTGAACAATTGCTTAATTGCAAAAAATAAGCAGAAAGAGGAATGAATAATGAAAATAATCTTTAATTACAGTCCTATTTATAGGTTATTGTTCCCTCAATAGGCAAGAAAAAGGTTAAAAGTTTTGAAAAGCTTACAGAGGTAGTTCATGTAGACATGTGGTCTTAAAAAAAACCTCTGGGTATGAGTGATAGTGTTTATGCCAACAATTACCTACGTTTTAATGAATGTGTTTTAATTCCACACCAGCAGGCATTGTTTCTTTCTGATTGTGGATGGCTCATTTAATCATGAAACACTTGAAATTAAATTTGCCCGTGGGCTTTGCTTGCTGGGCCTTCCTTTTGTTTCTGTGCTTCTAGATTATTCCGGTCTTGTCTCAGCTTTATAGTTTTCTGTCAAAGCTTCTATGCTTTTACTCTTATGTGTCTGCTAACGGTATCAATTCATCAGCTCCACTCTTGTCTACATCTGCTCTCTCAGCTTTCAGGGCTTTCCATCATTCCACACTCCGACATTACGCCTGACTCTCCAGTCTCATTATTGTCTCTGAAACTGAGCCAGTTTCTCCTGACTGCATTAAATGTCTCTCATGATTCTTTGTCTTGGAAGTCCTTGGACAGCCATGTGCCATTATTCTTATTACTTAACAGAGGGATGCCCACGGAGTTTTTACCTCCATCCTTGTCCCCTCTTTTCATCCTTATCCACTCCTTCTCTCATCTGTCTCTGCAGAGGCAGTGCACCACGTTTCAGTCAGCATCAACGTGTCCCACTCCTCGCTGATTTGTGGCGAGGCCTGGGGGACAGACCCCCACTTCAACTGGCTCCATGAGAGAGTCGCCATCACGGACACTGTGGGAAGAGTCTCCAAAGACGGAACGACATTGTTTGTGACCAAGACTCCTATCTGTGGCCACTTCACCTGCATGGTCAGCAACAAGCTGGGTCACAGTTCGGCCACCTACACTGCAGGTACCAGTTGACAACATATCGTTTCTCTGTTCTTCTATAAGAAACCATTCTTAGAAATGCACAGCTAGAGTACAGTTTGTAATAGCAAAGTTGATTTATTCACCTTACTTAAAGCTGCAGTAATCAATATTTTTATTAGCAATTATTGACAATGAAAACAAATAATAAATATAATAGGAAAGGGCTTTTTCTCAGCTCTACGAAGCATATTTCAGCTCCTTGTTTTCGTTTTACAGCCCACAACATTACTGATTTGTTCTGTACACAACCTGTCAAACACCATATGACAGACCCACAAAGGCAGCAGCTTGCTGGTGAACATAGCGATGTGTTTAGCAGCTGAAGAGAAAGATATTTCCCTCAGGAGTTAGTGGAGAATGATAATGTCGCTCCATGTCTGCTGGATGTGTAAATAGGACACAGTTTGCCATATCAACTTTTTAAATGTGATAATAACTCAATGTTGCGTACAGGTTTTTGAAAACGCTCCCAAATGCAATTGTGAAGTAGTTACTTTACTTGAGTATTTCTTTTTTATGCTACACTGACTCCACTAATTCCCAGAATAAAATCAAGATTGTTGCTCTACTACAATAACGTGACAGCTTATAAAATAGATGCAAATCACATATTGTCATGGATTAAACTAACTAGCTGTATGTGAAGTTGGAGAATTTACTACATTTTGCCCCAGTTACAAAATGAAAAATAGTGCATACACCTTAATATACCAGTAATAAGGCCCTGCAGTAATATAATAAATATAACAATCTAACCCTAATGGGATGTTCTCCAATGATGCCTAATTACTACTTATGTAAAAATATTTAAATTTTACTGATAATACTTCTGTATTTTTACTAAACTTTAAATATTTGAATGCAAGACTTTGACTTTTAAAGTTTTTCACACTGCTGTATTACTACTTTTACTTACATTAAAAAATACCTGAATACTAGGGGTTGGAATCTTCCCTGGCCTCACGATTCAGTTGGATTACGATCATCCTGTTAATGATTCAAATCAATTCAATATCCCGATGCATCCCGATGCGTCACCTCCTCAGTATATTGCTAAACATGATTTTGATTGACAAGTTCAAGCAGTCAGATGTATATGAACTCCCCTTTTTAAAATCAAAAAGTAACATCTTCAGGCAATAATCAATAACGGTCTGTCACTGAATCCATGCAGAATCATCTAGGTCTGCATCGCGACGCATTGATGCAATGATTCATTTTCAACACCCCTACTAAATACTTATCTCACCATAGAATTCGTCAATGCTTATTAGTCTAAGCTAGTTGATTGGATAAGTAGGCAGCTGTGCCTATTTAACTTCAGCTCACTGTGTTGTGGATGGATATTCACAAATCAGACTTCTTTGTACCATGCCTTGTGTCTATCTTGAGCCGTGTCCTGATTGCACTTTGTTCGTGTGTATTGTATTACCGGTGGTGTTTCAGTGATAAAGGATTTTCCACAGTGTAATCAATAAATCACAACCGTCACTACTGCTGCTACCACTGTTGCTAAACAGGCGAGACAAATGCAATTCTTCGTATCTGCCAAGAGGCGTGATGATCCAAAGACAGGATAGGATTCCTCCCGTTAGCTGTTGCTGTTCCAGTCAGTGTCGGGACAGTACAGACTTGTTACAAGGGACCTTTGTGGGGAGCCGTGTCAGATGATGTTGCCCCCTCCCCCTTATCTGGTGTCTTTTTTGTCCTGGCTGACAGCACCTTGTGAGACCGAGGGCAGAGGGACAACAGCGGCTGTAGTGTGTTCCCTCCTCCTGCTGCTGTTTGGAGGAATGCTGGCATACCTGCTGTGGAGGTACAGTGATGCACACAGACACTAGCGGCCACATACACAAATCAAATTTCAGGCTGAGATAATAAAGCCATACACTGATAGGAAAATGAGACACTAGTAGGAACTGTTGTAAAGGGCAAAGAAAAATGAAGGGTACAAGATGAAAACATAAAAAATGTTGCACAGTTAGCAATCGCATCCTAATGGACACACATGAGGCATGACAGTCCAGGCTGTCTTCTGACAAAACCATTGTCCTGTTCTCTTGAGCCAGTGTCCAGTTTGTCACTGCTGTTTGATATAAATTGGACCCTTTATTTCTTTTCAGGCGACACAGATATAGTAACAGAGGAAAGAGGCTGCACGAACATTTGGATGACACCATCTAAACGGAAAAAAATAGGCCAAGATACACTTCTGTTACTCAGAGAGGAGAACAGGGAATTGACTGGACTTGTGAGGCTGGAACTTCCTGTCCTGTGAGCAGTATGACCTTACACTGCATTGGAACAATGTGCCGAGTGAACTGCTTGCTGGCAAATGAAAAATATCTAAAAATGGACATTCAGCTTGAAGTACCAGCAATGTCTTTACACTGCCTTCTGCAGGGCTGCACCTGCCACTGTGTATTTAATAAAGTAATTGTCTTGTATCAGCTGTGCATTGCATTGAAATGTACCGTCAAATGTAACCTTCGCAATAAAATCCCTTCAAAGAATGTGACAACACTGAGAGCAGATATTTTGGTTTGAAAATTCTTTTGACAGGGTTTAACTTTTTCATGAGGTTAGGATGAAGTTATCCTTTTCTCATCTACTATTACAGTAGATGTTGGATTAGTTTATTATTTATTAGTTTATCCATGAAACAATCTTTCAAAAAAGGTTAAAGACAAGCACTGGCTTATGAAACTGTGAAAACAGTATTGGACAACAAATTTAATGATAGGAATTAAAAATTGGAACAAGATATAAGCAAGCAATAGAGCATATTGTAAAAAGGAATTTAGTACAGTAACAAGGCAAATGGAACTGGCAAATTAGTCACATTATCCCTCATGCCAGGAAGAAGCAAAGTATCAGGGGTGAAAGACATCAAGTCCCCAAACAGTCCTAAAATGTAGAAAGTAGAACACAGTAATTCATCTCGTAAACATACACAAGCACACAAGAGTAAAGATTAAAAACAGAGTCTGTATTTGTTTTCCATCTCTTGGGATGCCAGTGAATATAACCAACTATGTATCACTCAGTAATAGACAAAAAAGGCACATCAAAGTATACAAAACACCTGCAAGAATGGAAATATAGAACTGAAATTTTTTTATTTATTGGAGAACATTTCTTGGTGTTTGGGTCATTTTCTTTCCAGCACTATAATGATACTTTTGTTGGGTGTGCATGTAATAGAAATCAATGTAAAATCCTTTACATTGATCAGTTGCTGCCTATTTAGTCCTAAAATGCATCTTGATTTGTTCTGGTTTCGGTTTAACATGTTCCCAGTGTGGATGCAACTTCAGTGATTTACTGTGTCTCCTAGGATCCCTGTTCATTTTTTGTTAAAGTGTTCTTGGTGTTTATCCAGAAACGGCAGGTTGTGTGTGAAAGATAACACTCTGAATACATAATCATTTACACTGGCAGTGGTAACTTTCACAGTACACTCATCCCATTACATTAAAAATGAACTCTCTAACCTTATGTTACGTGTTATGGGTGCGCTGTGTGGATCTACATTGGACACATGGAGGAAACGGGACCAGAGGTGAAATGCAGGACAAGTTATATCGGGTGTAGGAGGAAAAAGCAATTGAACATCTGCCATGAAAGTTTAGGTGTGCCTCTGAGAGCCTGAACCAAAGATCGTTTCTGCCTACTATGACGGTAATTTCAAATATGTATATCTGCAAAAAGTACAAAAGTACAGAAGTCTTCAATGTTGCCAGACCTTAAAACTGATACAAGAATAGTAGCTACAGCTTAAAAATCTCTGGAGCTATATCCCAAGGTGAAAAAGACAATGATGAAATATTATGGAAATGAAATGAAAACTGTAGAGTGATAGGGTGGAATACAGATCACGCACTCCTGAAGACAGACAGTTTGAGTTTATATGCACCTTCTAAATGAACCTATATTTGAAAGAAATGTTAGTTTCATGTGAGTCTGTAAAGTCGCAAATGTGGGCAATACATGATTTATTAAACAAAGTGTGCAGAATATCCCTCTAAAGAGTACTTGTGACAGTTTAAGCGTAAAAGAAGAGCAGAACATGCCTCAACTAGATTTTTGCCAAGATCCCCCGTTGCAAGCCCATTAGCACTGCTTCCATTGTATTGTTAGTCTACCCTGTGCCCCCTTGCGTTAACATGCCTCCCATCAGACTACAGAGGAGATGGAGGTGCAGGAGAGGCACATCCATCATGCAGAGCTGAACCTGCAAGCCGCTGAGCTTCCACTAAAGCTGGCCCGAGCTGGACGTACAAAAGCTCTATTGTTCCATTGTCCTAAAACTACTAAAAACACATCACTGAGTCACAAAATTACACTGGGTCACATGTTGCAGTTCATTTGGAGTCAGTCCATTATCTACCACTCTGCTGTCATAGAGCACCAAATCTGTGGCTGAAAATCGCTAACAACCAGGGTTAATTATGTATTCATTACCCATTGTTTTTTTGTTTTTTTAAGATTTGTAGATGGGTAGATGGATAGATGGGTAGATGGAGGGAGAATGACACGCAGCATAGGGCCGCAGGTCGGAACCAAACCCGCAGCCACCACGTTGAGGGCTGAACCCCTGCACCCAGGTGCCCTTCATGACCCTTTTTTAAGATTTTTTGTTTTCAGAAAGAACAAATGGGGCTGACTGCAACAAATAGTGTAGAAAGTATCTAAAGGCTGTTTATTTTTTTGGGTTTCATAGAATTTATTGAGAAAAATGACAGAAATGTCTACAATTGAACTGCGTTCTTCACAAAGGTTTTGTCAGTAGTTTCCCAAAGTAGCTTAATTAATTTTACTCCACTTGGAGTATAGAAGCCAAGACCAGCTGTCTGCAGAGAAAAGGTTAAAATTATCAAGCAGGATTTGTTTTGCAGCTCTGCTACGCTGTAGGCCTAACAGTGAAGCTAAAACATGCTCAAAACAGAAATACTAACATGCTGATGTTTAGCAAGTATTGTTTACCATGTTAGCTTAGTGTGTTAGCATGCTAACATTAAGGAAAACTAATCAAGTAGGCTGATGGGAATGTCATTAGTTTTGCATGTGTTTTGTCACAATCCAGTGTCAAACAAACTGAGGTTTTGACCTGATGATGGGGTAAGATAATAAAGTCTGGGGATCGCCAAACCTAAAAAGATTCATCCTATCTTCACCATGACTGTTTGTAAAAAATTTGAGGCAATCCATATAACAGTTTAGTCAGGATGAAAGAGATGGACACAATAATAATAACAACAATAATAATAATAATGTCATAATAGTCAATTGTCTTGATTTAGAGACTGGAGTGGGTACTTTGATTTTACACCCTTTCTCCTTGAAAATTATCTGTAAATAATCAAATTCATTATATCTACACATTGCCAGACCCTGAGGACTGAAAAAAAAAACGAAAATGGCTGAGAAGGACTAACTGTTAGAATGGTCTGTCATAATTCACACAGTCCATGAAATAGAAAGAACTGTCTGCTGATCCCTGACAGCTCAATAATATCTTATCACCATCTCTGTTCTCAGTCACGTGCACACACACACACACACATACACACACACACACACACGCACACACACACACACACACACACAATAGCTGATTCATAGATTCAGCTTCTTGTTTGTTGGAGACATTGTTCTCCGGAGCTGTAAAGACCAGTGCACTGATTCATACCACATCCATGAGAAACATCAGCTGCCAGTCTTCCCTCTGTTGGACCCCAATTATTCAATCTCTCTGTGCATTCCAGCCATTTTACCCTTATCACTGCTGCATTTCCTTGACAGAACTATACGTATTCATGTTGTTAGAGATGGGAGCAGTTAGGGGCTAACAAAAGGAGAATGGGTGGTCTGGTGTGATAAGAGAAAAATGTGACCCAGCCATGGTAATTTCGTGATCTAAGCAGGTTTTGAGCTTCTTAGCTCTTTAAACCATACTTTGACATTTGGGGAAATGTGCTTGTTTGTTTTCTTGCCCTGAGTTAGATGAGAAGATCAATACCACTCTCATGACAGTAAATATGAAGCTACCGGAGAGTTTGCTTAGCTTAGCATAAAGGCTGGAAACAGGGGTTATCGGGTAACCTGACTCTGCAAATAACCCCCTGTAAAACTGCAACCTTTACATTTTTATGGTATTTTTACACTTTAGTTTTTTTGAACAAGCTTAAAAACACAAGATTTTTTGTGCTTGTGAGCTTTAGAGGGGCTGGTAGGTAAGTATATTTTGTTAGTTTTGGACGGAGCCAGGCTAGCCATTTCATCCTGTTTGGAGTCTTGTGCTAAAATAATATAAGCTAAGCTAACCAGCTGCAAGTGTTGCCAGATTTGAGTAGTAGGTCATTTTTAATTTCCGTTAGGGGGATGGATTTTTTTTTTTTGTCCATCCAGCCATTCATCCGCTCATCAGAGCTCAAACATTACAATAATTAAAACAAATCTGTTCTACTTTTTTTTTATAATGTCACATTAAACATTAAAAGTCTTGTACTCTCAGAGCTATGACTTATTAATAATTTGAACCGGACAAAAAAGGGATTAACCTAGTAATAAACTCAAACTATTCCATGATTGGTCTTCATTTAGGCTCAAATCTTCTCAGATCCAGGTTAATTCATCACATTCCAAAAACCTTTAAAAGAGCCAAATATTCACTCAGACAGTGAATCACAAACTATGCTTACATACACAAAGATTGTGGTATCATTAATTCAATATTCAATGCTGACTGGGCCCAGTGGATGCCAAGTCCTGTGCTAGGATGGACTTCTCTGTGTCTTTTCCAGGTTGGCATCTGGTATAATTCCCTGTGCTACCAAGTCATTTGTCATCTATGGGGCAGAGAAGATAGGTGTGTAGCCTGTAAGTGAGACAAGTTGTCCCCCCCCCATCCCCTTCCCCGTGTTATCGTCCACCCTCCTGGCAGCGGCAATGGTGGAGGTTAGAGGTAAAATAAAAACGTCACACACACAAGATATAGCACTGAAATAAAGATGTCAACATCCTGTGATGTTTGGGAATCGGGCCATCAAGCCCAATCTTTTCCAAAAGTCTCCATCTACGTGTCCAAACATCTGTCTGTCCTTCTGGGCCCTTTCCAATTCAGCACTGATTGTGACTTCACCTCCCAAAACACAGACCCACCCTTAACATCCTATAGTACATATTAACCGTGCCCTGACAGAGGACACAGCACCTCATCCCTTCCCCACCAGACCAGGCTTTCTCTTGGTGAAGTGCTCCCACTCCTGGGGAGAGGTGAAACTGCAGGCGGTTGCTGATAATCCAGGCCAATGATGGGTTTTAGAAGACAGACAGACAGACAGACAGACAGACAGACAGACAGACAGATAAACCCCATATTCATTCAATTATCCTCCGTTTGAAGTTAGCAATAACAGCACCGGATCACAGGTCAGCTTTGGAAGTTGCCCACAAAAATTTGAGACAAGTACTATGCACAATGCTACTAGAATGAACTGTTAAACAAAATGAGGTTAGAAACAGTCATTCATCTGAGTCTGCTGATATTATACCGTAAATAATATTTGTGATTGTATTGTGATGTGATGAGGCCTGTGAGCTCTTGTGTGACTAACTCATCTGGTTGTATAATAATTGTAAATTGTTCTCAGGTCTTTGTTTCTTGTAAGATGGATCTTGATATCAAAGCGACTTCCGTGTGTAATCATCAGCTGCAGTGTTTAATAGGCCTACTGGGTCCTCTTAGAGCCTCTTCATGGTATTTTACACCCAAATCCTGTTTTGATTGTGAAGCTGCAACCTGTCACTCAGAAATCTGGGTTGCTGCTTTTTGTGAATGTACACGTCACTACAGTTTAGCACACAGCTGCGTTGCAAGTTGTGGTTTAGCAGGACCAGTTCTAAACCAGTTTTTTTTATTTTACACAGAACACCACCTAACAGATATTTTGTGGACAATGCCTAATTTTTCAGGACCGGAGAGGGGGGGGCTAAAATGGACAAAACTGCAACAGCTAAGAAACACACAGACTATTGGGCAGGGAGCTTCCCCCTCCCTTTCCCTAAATCTTTCCTTTTGTAGCCACCAGGTCCAGGTGTTTCAGATGCAGGTACTCATTGTCAGCTAATCAAGAAAACCTGCAGAGGTGCAGCAAGAAGAAGAAGGAAAAAAAGAGAGAACAAATGCAAGAACAACATTTAATGAAAAGAAAGTAATAAATGGAAATAATATGTAGCTGTCTGTCCCATTCATCTAATCAGCTGAATGAAAGACACCTTTGCGGTCCAGGCAGTGGCTTACAGACTTGTACATTCATTTGCCTTGTTAACTCATTTACAAAAAAAAAAAGGTGATTCAGAGTTGAATTAGAGCTGACATATGTTTGCAGTTGGTATTTATTTCAATTAGAATCGTTTATGTGGTTGCTTTGGTAATTATAATAAAGTGTTGGCTGCCTGAAAAGCTGGTGCATCAATATTTGACTTTGCAAAATGTGGCAAGGGAGAATACACATGGCAGGTACCCCCCACTGACTGAAAGACTTTTAAAGGGATCCTAGCAATTCAACTAATCTCAGCCTTTTTTTGTATTAACATTTCTGACTGTCTAAGAAATGATGGAAACTCTTGTCCCTAAACAGCAGCAGGGCTTGGCTGGGATTTTTATTTCCTCATTGTTCAATGACAGTGGTTAATAAATTCCTGCTTGACTTGTATGTTTCACAAGACAAACTGTTTTAACAAGTTGTCAAAGTGGCTGTGAGAGCCAGACAGCACCAACTATAATATATACTGGCTTTCACTTCATATATAAAATCACTAATACCTTAGAGCGATATTCCGATTCAGTTAAAGCTGCACTAATCAATCATTTTATATTAACAAAAAGGGGTCAAATAAGCTGCAGTTCCCCTCAGTTCCACCAACACTTTCTCACTAAAAATTCGTCAAATACAGCAGTGCAATATTTAATAATTAACAACTTCATTTCATTACTGTGCAATATTTATTTATTATTTTGTACTTAACCATTTCATTTCATTACAGGTCAATATTTATTACTCAATCACTTAATCACATTACTGTGTAATACTTAATCCTCAGGACTTTTGATACACCAAACTATGTTTTGGCATAATGAATATACAGAACTATTTTAAATATGTATGTAGATGCACTCAGGACTGTGCACCAGGTTCCCCCCCCCCCCTTTCTTTTTTTCTTTCTGCACTACCTATACTTTGTATTTTTATATTTTATATTTTTATATTTCGTGTCGACAGTGTAAAGGGGTTGCTTCAATCTCATTACACAGGCACTGGACTTGTGTATAATGACAATAAAGGCATTCTATTCTATTATTCTATTCAGGTTGGTGGCCTTCAGCGTTGCACAAGGCCTATAGCGTCTGTATGGGACGCACCGGGCTCTCGGAGCAATTACTTGACCGCGAAACTGTAAGGTGGTGTAGTACAAAGAGCAACAAAGTCTGCATAGGGTGGAACCTCTATTTTCCACCGGGCACCCTCACAGGTAATCGGGACCATTTAAGTAAATGCTTGATATTCCACCAGCCGCGCCAAGGCGCGTCCCAAAGGCATGCGTGAAGCGGCTCGGTATCCAGTCAATTCACCAAAAACACCCTCGTATGTTGTATACGTCTCCTTTACAACACCACGGACAATGAGAGATTGTTCTTCCTCAGTAGATACTACGCAATTGTTCTGTTAAGTCCTTGTGGAGACAACAAAATCTGTGAGTCAGGCTGGCAAGTCGCTCTGCTTCTGAGACGTGGTATGGTGCGCGGCAGTGGACGGAACAAAACCGTGGCACAGCTGGAACGCAGCTCAGACACGCCAGCGGAAAATAAGGAAGTGAGTGGGTCAAATAAACATCAAACACAGGACATTTACTCAGGGGACCGTGTTTGTGTCTAACGTGAAATCAAAAGTTAACATTACTTTGACTTTTTAAGTTACATAGGCTAAGTAAGTTCAAAGTTCCTTACGTAACATTGACAACTAACTAATGTAGTTATTTTTTACCCAAACCACAATCTCTTCCTAAACTTAACCAAAGGGTTTTGCGGCCTAAGCCTAGCTTAGTAGTTTTATTTCAATTCACAACGGGACTATCCTGCACCTTGAAAAAAGAAGGGAGATCAAGAGCGTTAAAAAGTGATGCCAAAGGAGTCCTGACCATTGACCCAGCTGCTGTAACCAAGCTGCAATATTTGACGAGTTGGGACTGGAAAAGTGTTAGTTCTGTGTTTTAGCACCTTTCAGCTCATTGTTTTGGTTTTAAAACCACTAAGCTACTTAATTTTGGTTCAGTCTCACCAATCTCTCCAGCCTTGTTGTCAGTGAAAAGGCTCTAAAAAAAAGCTACCGTCCAGCACCACACGGTATAGTCACACAAAGATAGCAACTACTTCTGCAGCTAGTGATCACACCAGAGCAGTGACCTGCCAAAGAGCCAAATATTTCCCTCTGGAGCATTAGCCTCATTTGTGACCTTTGTGCTTTGCAGTCACATATTGTGTTCCCACAGAACTTTGAGGGAATAGTCAAATCATTCTTTTTTTTACCTGTTATTTAGTATCTTCAACTGTGAGTTGCTGATGTGTATCACAGCGATAAACGGTGGCAGCTGCATTTAAGCCCACAGGGACGCCTGTTTGACTGAACAGTGGCTCTGCCTTATTTAAATCATGTGGGGAAATTAGCGCCATTATTTTTGACAGTTGGAGGTAGCTGGGTGCAGGCGGCCCGTGCTGTTTATGACAGTTAGGAAGTGAACATAATCAGAGTTGAATCCCACCCTGCAGAGCATCTGGTTTCTCACAGTGCATCTATCTTACAACGTTTCTAATGATGGGAAGTGTTGCTGCTCAGCAAAGATTATTTGCCGTTGGTTATTATTCTCTCACTGTGCTGCTGCTTAAAGCATCCCTATACGGTAGTTTCTTGCAAATGTTCCTTAAGTGTTTCACTATTGAACAAAAACAAAAACTGGTTCAATACAGCTTTAATTAAGTTAATCAGTAAACTAATACTGATAGAAGTCATGAATTTGACAGTAAGTCACAATTCCAACCTTTAATAAAACTATGCAATTTGCAATTTACTCATTTTGACTGCACCATTATGTGACACAAAAATGTACTGACAGAGAGATTACATACTGACCAAACTGGGATTGCCAAATTAACAATAACAAAATCATTTTGAGTGATTTATCATTCTAGGAAAATCCCAGTTACTGCAAATGAGTTGTACTGAGGTCTGAGGTTGGATTGGGCAAATTTGGAAATATAATAAAAAGAGCATGTACTGTACGTAGGGGTTTGAAAAAAAAAAAGAACCAATAAATGTCAAAGACAAAATAAAATACAGGACCTGTCCTCCAAGTGTTAAGTTCAGAAAGCCCTATGAGTGTCATACGGCTACTCTATTCTTGATGGGAAACCTACTGTGAAATGAGAAAAATAACTTTTGTACATGGTCTCCCTTTTTATCTTTGTGATATTATTGCAGGACTATTTTAAAGCCTTTGACTTGCCTATGATGAAATTTTGGTAATAAAATATAGCTAATTTAAAGGATTTTCAATTCTTCAAACATTACTATTATTCTACAATCTTTTCACAGCAACATTTAAACACACCCACACAGGTGTTTTCACTTATTGTGGATTGATTGAACCTCTGCTCAGACTGACGTCGTGTGGCGCTTCGTTGGTAATTGTGTGTTATCCATAGGGCCTACTTAACGTACTGACAACAATAATAAAGATATAATTGGTTCTGCCCTAACAGGTGCAACAAAGTGTCCGGGGAGGGAAGGACAGTTTTATATATCAACACACAGTTAAAATGGTCTAATCAGGCATGATAAGTGAAAACAGCCCGTGTAAGTTTATCACAGCTGTGTAGACAGGCTTGGGTGTGATGAGCCTCCCAATAGTCCCTCTCACTCCCAATTCTCCTCAGGTACGCTCCTCCCTTCTACCCCACATATCACACCTGGAAGCACTTTAGCTCATTAGTGGAAACCATTCTACAGACAAGTCCAGCTGCTCTCTCACTGGTTGCCTGAGGATGTGTTCCTCCACTGTCACGTTTTGTGTGTGTGTGTGTGTGTGTGTGTGTGGGTGGTGTCGGGTGTGGGTGTTGTGGGGGGGGGGGCCCCGGGGGGGGGAACCTCTTCTCTAAAATAAAGACATCTACTATGTTTTTGTTTTTTGAAACAACATTTTCAACTTTAATCTTTACTTTAACATATCTTAATTTTATGTTGAAAGTACACATATGTCCTCAGTTGGTATTGCCTCAATACATGTTGAACCTTCCTGTTTGTTAGCCTTCTGCTCAGTTATTCAAAGTTTAATAAAATGCCAAAAAAGATAAGTGTTGTTCTTTAAAGTGTTTCATATTTTGATAATATTGCTCCATAATTGAAGCGATAATGATATCAGGTAGACTTGACATGTCTGATCAGATCAGCCATCACTAACCGAAGGAAATGCCCAAGGTTTGTTTTCAGCACTGTAGCCAGGCTGGCAGATCTAATGAGCCATTTATTCCTATAGCTCTGAGTAGTGGCTACTTCATGAGCTTCTTTAATGATAAAATCATAACAATTAGAGATAAAACGTATCCTATAGACCAGTGATTATCAACTGGCGGCCCGCGGGCCGAATGCGGCCCGCCAAGCCGTTCGCTCCGGCCCGCGACTGGATTCCAAAATTGTGAGGATCAAAGAGAAAATATGTAGGCCTATTCTACACTATTAAAGCAACTAAAAGCAGAACAACTGAGTCTCTTCTCAGTAATCACCACCATTTATGACTCTATTTAGGCTCAACCCCAAAATCAAACTACTCCTCTTGATCAGTTAAAGTTCGAGTAATGACGCCACTTGCGTGGGAGTAGGCAGATTTCAGTGCGGCGATTTTTCTCTGACGCGCCTCTGACTGCTAGGATATGAAATCTTAGAATTTAAATGTTAGTGTGGGGTGACGGCGCAGATTGTATTCTTTTTGCAACAAACAGTTTCGTTGCAAATTATTATTTATATATATATATAATATATATAATAAATTAGGCATACTGGTGAGGCATTCCGGAAGGTTGGCATGATAAATGCGTACTTTTCAGTCCAGTCATCATTGAAGGACCTGTTTTCAATATCACTTTGCATTTCATAGCCTTTGAGAGTGCCATTTTACCTCTGTTAGAGACCCTTCACTTCCTCGTGTTTGTTTTTCAGTGCTCATAAGTAAAATTGACTTAATTGAGTTGAGGCAAAATATCTATCACCCTGGTGGTTGTCTGTGGTATAGGTGATAGGAACCTGACTCATAAAGGCCTTCAGTTTTGTAGTGAAGAAAAAAGTATTAACAATAAACATCAATCATAATGTTATACCAAAATTTGATTTTTTATTTAATTTTTATAAGGGTCCGGCCCCCAAGGAGACTGTCTGGTAAAATTCTGGCCCTCTGACAAATATAGTTGATGACCCCTGCTATAGACCTTCAACAAAGGTTAAAGGTCTTATTAGCTAAGCCATCTACCTGTCTCTTAGAACCCATCCCAACTAGGCTACTTAAAGAAGTGTTACCCGTGGTTAACACTTCATTTCTAGACATGATCACTATGTCTTAATCTTTCTCTCCAAGATCCTTGAGAAGGTAGTCGCTAATCAGTTATGTGACTTTGTACATAACAATAGTTTGAGGATTTTCAGTCAGGATTTAGAATGCATCAAAGCACAGAGACAACACTGGTGAAAATCACTAATGATCTTCTAACTGCTTCGGACAAAGGACTTGTCTCTTACTAGATCTTAGTGCTGCATTCGACACTATTGACCATACTATCCTGTTACAGAGACTGGAACATTTAGTTGGCATTAAAGGATTCACACTAAGCTGGTTAAAGTCCTATTTATCTGATCAATCTCAATTTGTTAATGTTAACAATGAATCCTCCAGGCACGCTAAAGTTAGCCATTCCACAAGTTCCACAAGGCTCAGTGCTTGGACCAATTCTATTCACCTCATACATGCTTTCTCCAGGCAATATTATTAGAAAACACTCACTCAATCAACTTTCACTGTTATGTTGATGACACCCAACTATACCTATCAACTAAGCCAGATGAAATAAGTCAGTTAGATAAACTTCAATCATGCATTAAAGAAACAAAATCCTGGATGACCTACAGTTTTCTGATGTTAAACTCAGAGAAAACCGAGGTTATTGTGCTGGGCCCTAAACACCTCCAAATCTCCAGCAGTACCATCAGAAATCTAGGAGAAGTTTTTGATCATCAGGAAATATCCTTTGACACCCACTTAAAACAAACCTCAAGAACAGCCTCTTTTTCACCTTCGTAACATTGCCAGTATTAGGAACATCCTGTCTCAAAACTAGGCTGAAAAACTAGTCCATGCATGTGTTACTTCCAGGCTGGACTATTGTAATTCCTTACAATCAGGTTGCATTAACATGTCCCTTAAGACTCTCCAGTTGATCCAGAATGATGCAGCGCATGTTCTGACAAGAAATAAGAAAAGAGATCATATTTTTCCTGTATTAGCTTCTCTGCAATGGCTTCTTGTAAAATCCAGGATAGAACTTAAAATCCTTTTCTTGACTTACAAAGCTCTGAATGGTCAAGCACCATTATATCTCTGCACACTGCGCTCCCAGAATGCAAAGTTACTTTGGGTTCCCAGTTTTCTAAAAGTAGAATGGGAGCCAGAGCATTTTGCTATCAGGCTCCTCTCCTGTGGAACCAGCTCCCAGTCTGGACAGACACCGTCACCACATTTAAGAGTAAAGTTAAAACTCTCCTCTTTGGTAAAGCTTATAGTTAGGGATTGAGGAGTTAGTCAAACTATTATAGTTTTCGACTGCCGAGGGACTTCCCTACTTTCTCACGCTGAGTTTGTCTCCCTTCTCACTTTTCATCTGTGGCCAAATGCTTGTTACTAATCTAGCTCTGGGGAGCTCGTTCTTGCTATGCCCTGCAGATCCCTGCTACGCCATGCCCTGCTTCATCGTGGAGTGCCCTGCTATGTCCAGCTACACCCTGCAATGCCCTGCTACAACTACTATTTCTAGTCATAGTTCCATTATCGTTACTATGACTATAACTGCCACTGTTCATCATGACCCCAACTGGCATCAGCAGACAGCCGCCTACCAAGAGCCTGGGTCTGTCCAAGGTTTTTCCCTAAAAGGACGTTTAACTCACCACTTTTCTGCCTAAAAGTTTTTCATCTCCACTGTCGCGCAAAATGCTCACTCTTATGGGAATTACTGACATTTTTGGGTCTTTGTAAATCATATAGCGAAATCTAGACCTAGTCTATCTGTAAAGTGTCTCGAGATAACTCTTGTAAAAAATTGAATTGAATAGACCTGCTGACAATAATTTAGCAGGAATTTAGTTTAAAAGCTACAAAATATGTAATTTAGGCATTTTTAAGTCTAAATTCTTTTGTTTTTATCCTTGCTAAGGTATAGCAATGTCAGTTGATTGGGGGGTTTGTCCACCCCTTTGGTCCAGACTGATATATGCAGTATGTTAAACTATTTGTTGTTTTGCCATTACATTTTTTACAGACATTCTGCAGATAATGCATCCTGATTACTTTGGTGATCTCCTGACCTTTCCTCTAGCACC
Organism: Etheostoma spectabile; assembly: GCF_008692095.1. NCBI lineage: Eukaryota > Metazoa > Chordata > Actinopteri > Perciformes > Percidae > Etheostoma > Etheostoma spectabile. Next base: position 15,178,787 of record NC_045738.1, on the reverse strand, counting down.
ACCATGAGGTCAATTTGACTTTGGTTTATGACTAAATACCTGCAAATGAGTGGCATTCCCATCATATGCATATTGTGTTTAGTGCTTAGATGCAAATATTAGCATGGTTACACAATAAACTAAGATGATGAACATGGTAAACATTATCGCTGTGCCCCAAATCCATGCTACATACCGATTCTATGGAGTACATTATATACTAATAAAATGACAGGTCATTAGTACTCTGTGTGACAAAACTTTAAATTTAACTGTTTTGTAGATGTAATTATGACAGGCCTTTATGTGTATTTCTAAATATTTGACTACTTTTATTTGTTTTTTATAAAGCATAAAAAAAACAACCATTTATATTTATCACACTATCTCACCAAGACAACAAAGGTAAAGCAAAGCATTTTATTGCAAGTATTAGTGAAAGATACACTTCAAACTGACAACACTAAACAAACAAAGCAAAGCAACACTAAAAAGGCCAACAACTTATAAGAGAGAGTTACAAAAAAAATACATTTAAAACTGAGAGGAATAGAGCTGTTGGTACAAGAGAGCCTTTGCAACATACAGAGAGACTGAGACATGGATCATCTGGTGGTAAAGGTTCACTGTTCAACGTATACATCCGTTTGCTGGTGCATCACTCAGGAGGTATCAGAGTCCAAGATCTTTAGATTGAAATAAAACCAACACAAGAGTGGTGCTACATTGAAAAAAAAAATAATAATCTGAACAATCAGCGTGCACATAAAATGTTTTAAATACTCTCAAATATCTGTCTTCAAATCCATTATGTGTATACAAGGGGAAAACGGCACCAGGAGCCTAATCTCTTGTGCAATATTTGGTTCAAAGTCATTATTGGAATGCTAATGGGACAAAAAACAGGTTGATCAGGTCTGATAGCCATGAGAGTAAACATTACAGTAAACATGTATTAAACCAAGATTATGGTCGGTTTAAAGAATAGAGGACCAATTTCCTTTCGGACAGAATTGACAACACTCAAAAGCTCCATGTCTCTGATACTCCAATGGGGTGAGGGGACATCCAACAAAAAAATAAAATAAAAAGAACAGCAATTCATCAAAACGCAGTTCATCCTTGGTTCATTATACAGGCACAGGTTTCTGTAATCCAGCACTCCTGGTTCATGTCAGGCCCGGGTCAAACTGTATCTGGAATATTGTTCTTTGCATTTGCCATCAATGACAATATAATGATAACCAATAAGCATACACATACACAGAGGGGTGTACATGAAATTCAAGTTAGCAAATGTCTTCATGTCATTCAGAATGTTTATGATATCTGAATTGTCCTGAGGCAGTAAGCACTGCTCGTCAGGTCAAGACAAAAGCCAAGAATTGTTTCCAAATGCTGTTTGACCCCGAACCTTGTTTCTGTTCTGACATCATTACGAATGGGACGGAGCAATCTGTCAAAGCTTACATTTGTTCGTACAATAGAGTTCAGTAAGTTCTGTAGCAGTGTTAGTGGTTTACATGAGAAATGAGAATGCCAGTTGGGGATTGAGGACATGTCAAGTACGTTAAAGGCTTGTATTGTTGGTAGGCCACCCAACACAGGCATCACAAAGTGACATAGTGTAGGAAACTGACGATAATGTAAGAACGCACTTAAGGCTGAGGCATGTCTTTTCTTGTGGAATGAGACCTGTTCCTGATGAAAATTGTTCTGGCACAAGAAAAAAAAAAAAAAAAAAAAAAAAAAAAAAGAACTTAAGAGGAAAGAAGCAATGCTAACATTTTCACCATGAGCCCAAAAATTCTGCCTTTTAAACATATTTTCTTCCTTCCCCAGTTACTTTTTTTAATTTTAATTTTACACTCTCCCCCCTGCTGTTATTACTGGCTCGGGGTATTTACATGGCTAACGTACCAATTAGCAGCGTGGGATGAAAAAAGAGTCAGCTATTCCACACTCAGGTCAGTGGGGTTTCAGAAATGGTTCCCTTCATCAAGAGATGAACTGCAACATGTGGGGGTTGGCATACGGCCTTCTCAGGTGGTAAAAGAGGTTAACGGAGGAGGGAGAGTTGACCTGTAAATATCACCATGTCAAACTCCCCATTCCACCACCTCGCACCCCCTCCATATTGTTGTGCTTGCGTGTCTTGGAGAATAAGGCGTCAACATGGAGGGGGAGGGGCTAAAGGCCTCATCCACCTGGCTCCGCCCCCACCATGCTGCAATATGATGCGGAGACTCCAACCGCTTGAATGCTCCAAGCGCTCAATAAATACACCATAAAATATTCCGCATATACTATATTTCATATATAAATTTAAAGAACGACACATTTAAATAGGACAACAAAATAAAAGTCGGCTCAAGAACAGTTTCTCAAAATCGGATAAGTGTTAAGACAAAACAAAGAATATTTTTTTTTACAGTTATACTTATTTTGACTCTAAAATAGTTACGTATAAGAATATCGCAATCAGGCATTACTCAAGCATTATATGTCATAATAAAAGCAATTTGCAGTTTTCTTTCATGTAGTATAACATATGCAGCATACCAAGGTAAGTGAGGTGCAGTGTTTTTTTGAGATCTCTTGTAATAGAAAGATGTCACCCCCTGGACTGAAAAGGTACCCACAGAACTACAGACACACCGTTGGTTTTTAGTCAACACCCTAACAGCGCCAGACAGGGATACTGCTGGGCACACATTCCCCCCCATCAGGGACAAGACACATGGCAGGGCATTGCACTTAGATAAAAGAATGCCATGGGCTGCTATTAGGGCTGGGCATCTTGAGAAAAGTTTAAATACTGACACTGGTTCTGTTTATTTCATCTTTATACCCGCTGTAAAATGACACTTGGATAAAAACATACTTCACTGTGCAACAGACAAATTAGTTTGTCATTTATGCTTTTTCAAGAAGTTTCCTAACCCACTGAGGATTTTCCTAATAAAAATGCCCTTCAAGAAGAAAACCTTGCCTCTCAGTGCAAGAATCCGCTGTTGTAAAAATCTCCTGACTGCTTTCTTATCCAATATCGTGTTTTGACACCCAGCCCTAGCTGTAACAAAAGGGTTGAGTGGTAACTCCAGAGGGAAAAGCACCACCCGAGACCAGGCTGACTCAACCGAGCCACCAACAAAGTAACAAGAGCATGAGGCACACTTTTAATGACCGACTGCTTGGTTTGGTAACACACATCCCTTTGACTCGTTTACACTGAGGTTTGGACCCTCTCCTCCTCCTGGGGAGGAAGAAGGGGAATGAAGGAACAGAGATCAAAACCTCTTGGCTATGTGTCTGAGTGAGAGTTGCAGTCTCTAAAGTGCTGTGCTAATATGTTTGTCATTCGTGGGCTGGGCTGTGTCACACCATGCTTTTGTCAGCTATGACCTCAAACTGCCCCAACACCCACCCTTCCAAATGCACATTCCACTGTACCAACGACACCATTGGTCCAAGACACTAAATGCACTAGGAAGCGAAAGCTCAATCACAACCATATACTTGGCATATATTCTATTTATATATAGGCTTAATGTCTAAATACATAGAAACACAAGTTTGCATTGCCCTCCCTAAAAAACAAAGTGTACTGTGTGTGTGTGTGTGTGTGTGTGTATGTGTGTGTGTGTGTGTGTGTCCGTGTGTGTGAGAATGCAGCAGTTTCTGCACTGCAATGTGTTCTTGAAAAGGAGATTCTATTTCTTTGAGTTTACATTTTACCTTTCAATTTACAGCACCATCATGAGGAAAGGCACTTTCTGTGGACTTTTTCGCACTCCATTGCGACCTTCTACTGCAAATAGAGCGCAACCAAAATCAGGGATATTGATCTATTCCTCAAAATGAAATACCCCTTCTTTTTCATTTCAAAAATTGAGACAATGACCTATTGGAGTTAATTTAGCTATTCTTCTTCATCAGACAGTTGTCACTTTATGGGCACAATGTTTGTTCTTTAGCTTCCATAGAAAGACTTTTAAAGTCTGTGTTGCTGGCAAACAGCAGTACTAATTGTAACCTAAGTGAAAGTGTACCCTTTCATTTCAATCAAGTCTAAAAAGTAATTTAATAGAACTGGAAGGACAAACAAGTCTATTTCCCTGCCGTGTTACACGGATGTCTGTCTGACAAATTGACCAAATAAATAATGTCTTTATATCCCTTCAAGCGTTCACTTCCACAGGTCCAAAATGGTCTTGGCTCATGTTAGGTCACGTCTCTACTGGCTGATATTTGCAAGGCAGAGCTGATGACATTTCAGTTGTAAGCGAGCAAAACACATCTGCTATGTAAACATGTGTTCAACTGCCCTCAGGTGTGTAGTTTATACACAAAGTAAAAAAAAAATCCATTAACGACAGCAAAGATAGGGAGTCAATAATGGATTATAAATTCTAGAATGTCAACCTCCAGACTTGTTCAACTTCCAACGTAACCTGCCTCAAAAAATTATTGTTGGTCAGCTTTGATTCCATCCAACCATGCGTACTTGAATGAATAACAGAACCGACTACTGACCAGACCCCAAAACTGCCCTTCAACCCTAATCTCTCACATGCTTCCAAGGGGGATCAGATGGGATTGTACAGCTGTGGAATGTAGTCCCCTGGCACAGGAGAGTAAATGTTCGGGAGCAAAGGGGAAAGAGAGCAACAAGATTACAGGCTTTGTCACACCACAGATTTACCGGCAGGGTAACGGTTTGTATTTGTGAGCACATGAAGTGCTTCGGGTAGAGAGAGGAGTCTGAGGAAAGCACCAGAGGTTGCAATCCGACGTAAATCCCCCGAGGCTTTAACACAATGGAATGAACTGAAAATGAGAAGTACTACCCATTGTTACACTATTCTTTGATCACACGTGTCTTTGAAATGGATCAACAACACTTTCAAAACCACTTGCCCATTTCTTTTCACTCTCCCTCCTGATAAGGAGCAGGCTTCAGCACCACTTGGAGAGAAAACCCGGGAACATTCGAGAGCAGACGCTGCTCAATATATCAATCGACTTTTCTTCTATCCTACCGTCATCACACTAGGGATGCAACGTCTTAACACAAAGCCTTTCCCGCAGTACAGTATGTAATATTTTCTCTCTTGAGATTCTTTCCTCTACGACAAACCTCTGGCTGTATGAGCATCAACACACAGAGAAATAAGCATTCAACATCTTGCAGCTCCCCCCCCCCCCCCCCCAAAAAAAAACATCAAAAGCAAGAGGCGGTTTAAGTCCACATCCCTATCAATAACAGTATGACAGTTCACACATAAACTATACGTCATACACAGGAACTAGTCGACAGTCTATTGCAATAATAAAACTTTGTTATTCTACATTTTTAAGCATTACTTATCATGATACATTTATTACTAAGGTTAATAATTAGACTACTTTTTTTCTGTTAGCAAAAATAAGTGGTGTGCATCACATCATTTCAAATGTACAAATATATTTTTGATCTAGCTTTTAAAAAGGCTTTCAGACACTAGTGAAATCATGAAGGCTCAAACCCACTGGCTTCCACAGTGCAAGGCTGCAAACGCAAATGCAACAGCGGATGCAGAACCCTACAATATACCTCACTGTCACCAGGGTCAGTGAGGTATAATTCTTTCTGCCACTGTACCGTTTGACAGGTTCTCACTGCTGATCAAATCCATCGAGTAAAATCCTAAATCTCCCTCAAACCATAGCAGTAGGACATTCTCCTGTCCTTAAGCGAATGAGATTTACAGGGTTTCTTTTCTACTTCCCTACCCGCCAACTCATCCAGAGTCTCATAGACGTTCAGCTTCAGATTCTAATTCAGACAGAGTAGCACCTCGCCTGTGTTCAGTCCCGAAACACAGCTTCTTTTAGTGCAGATAACTTTTAAAAACACCCCCCCAGACTGGCTTCAGCAGCACAAAGGAGCCAAGTTGCGACTACAATCCAGGTGCACATGTCATATTATTAGTCAGCTGTCTAACTTAACTCCTCAGCATTGTTCTGAAGCCAGTCACAACTTTGGGCCGGGTTACATGGACAGGAAAGAAACCTGCAGTCCTGGACTCAGTATTTCTATTGAAAGAAAGAGTTAATTTATGACGAGGCTGACTCCATGCCCAGGAACCCGGCCTTTTGGATACAAACACACTGTAGCAGCTGGACCCATGTCTGGTGAAGATTAAGCAAAAACACGACTTGGCCTGCTTTGCTTGAACACTGCTCCAAAGCAAAGCCAACAGCTAACACTGCTGTACAGGCAACAATAAATATATTGAATTTAGGATGATTTGAATGAGATGTGTAGAAAAGTCAGGAGAATAAGAGGCATCGGTGAAACTTTCTAGCTTTAAACCATCTTAATCTGTCCATCTGTTGGAATTGGTTTTATTTTTAAATAAAACTAAGATCCCTACAACAAGTTATGCAGCTTTTGACCATTTGACACTTAACTTCCACCAGGCACTTGAATAATACCTCTTTATGGCCTTTATACTCTACTTTGCTGCCGTGAGGTGAAAACCTTTGTTACTCTTAGGAATTAAGAAAATCAGCCACATTAGCAAACTGATGATCAGGAATAATGAAATCATGCCCAATGATGATAGAGTAGCCTCACACACCACAGAGGAGCACAAAATCCTTCAATTCAAGTAAAAACATGAACATCACCTGCAGTTGCACCATATTCGCCCAAAACCAAGGGCAAACTAATAAAACATGCTGATCAATCATCTCACAGAGGAACACACATGAAAGTGTCTAACGAGTGGCAAACCGTTCTCCTTTCGAGGACACTCACTTTCAAATCATTTTACGTCCCCTTAAGTCCCCTTCCCTTCGTTCAACTGTTTTATTGCACAAGAGGAAACCATTGATGTAATCTCTATTTAACCACAACCTCAAACTCATAAGAGGGACATGTGAGATAAAGCACTGAGGGAAACGAATGCAAGACATGACTACTAAGATTAAAAACATAAGCGTACACTGTTTAAATGATTTAAAAATAGTCAGAATCATAAAATGTTTCACATAATGTAGAAGAAAATAACAACCAGAATCAAATAACAGTGTTAATACTTTAAATAAAAATTCATAGATGGCTGCAATTGACGTATCAGCCAATATAAACTGCCTGTTTAAATGTGACAGCTGGCTGCTGAAGAGAAATCAAAACTGATCTGAAACCTTATAAGACAACAACTCGTTGTTGTGACTTTAAAGGGGCATTTATACCTCGTCGCCAACAGGTGGCAGTGTGCTCAAAAGAACATGTTGCTCCATACAAGACATTGGTGATTTCACACACTAGGGGAAAGTGACAGAAAAGAGGAAACAAGAGGAAACTGGGAGGACCTCTGGTCATATGAAACAACTATATTCAAAAAGATATCAAACACCGACTCCAGAGTCTGACCCTTGCTTCTTCTCTGCTCCCTCTTCGGAAACACTAGGGAGAGTCAACACAATGTAAAAGTGCTGCTGCTCAAACTGACTTGAGGTACTGTAGCTGGCAAAGGAGCAGATTAGCAGACTGCACACAAAGACTGTGCCAAAGGGAAGCAAAAGTAAAAAACAAACAAGAAAAACACTCACTAAGCCACGAGTAAAGGAGACACAGGGAAGAACAGACAGGAGAGGGCAATGGAAAGGGGGCCTAATAAGGGTGAAAATTAACTAGTTGGCTGGTTTAATATTGCATAATAGTGCTGAGTTTCTCTCGTTTGTTTTTAAAGCAGCGTTTGCATCCTCTGTCCAGTGTAGGGGTGCCTCCTCCCCTCCCTCCTCCTTGCTTTCCTCTGCACAGTGTCAGGTCCGGATTGACTAGGCATGTAGGGGGGTGGGGGGTTGGGACTTGCACATATGAGGACTCCTCGATTGGCAAGCCAAGTGTGCATGGTTGCGTCTGTGTGTGTTAATGTGTGTGTGTAAAGGGCGGCAATTGTTGGGGAGGGTTGGTTTAGCTTAGGCGAAGTACATGGTCCTCAGGGTGTCGTGGTGAATCTGAACAGCTTTGGCCAGTGCCTGGGGGTCCCGACCGTTACTCTGACCAGACACATGGCTGCCCTCAGCGCTGCACAGTGGAGAGGAGAGGACCAGTTATGATGGATAACACAATTATGGCATGCATGCAAAAAAATTGGCCATGTTTTGCAGTACATGACAACTGCAATCAAAGCATTTCTCTCTAAGAACATCACTTAAAGACCTTTAGATTCAGAGTCAAAATAAAAGATCATCTTGTTTATTGCCCCCAGTCTCTCTCCCTTTCTCACCTGTCATGTTCTTTGTCCACCAGATGGTAGCGGGCACGGAAGGCCACCAGGTGGGCGTAGTAGGCTGGCGCAGGGATGGAGACGGAGCGGGTACAGCGCACGTAGGTGTGGCACAACTGGTAGGTGAGCAGCTGGAACTCGTCAGCTGTAAAACAATTGTCGTCCCACAGTACATGGTAGTGGGAGGGCCGACTGGTGCCCTGGGAGAGGGGGAGTAAATGACACCTTTATCTTATTATTAGATTCACATTTAAGATCCAATACATTACGACATTTTAAAGGCAGTCAATAGGAGTTTGCTTTGGTGGACTCAAAGAAAACAAAAAGAAAACCTTAGCCTCAGGACATCATATAACTACACTGAGACATAAAACCAGTGATAAAAATAAAATGACCCCAATCAAACAATTAAACCTTTGCATAAAAAAACCACAAGGATGCTATGAGTAGGGCCGGGTGATATGGAGAAAATCAGAAAAAATTCTTGTCCTAATACCTCGATGTTGATATTTTTGCATATTATAGGGTTGACAATTGGTGCTTTAACAAAATATCTTCACATTGAGATTTAAGATAAATAATCTTCAGTAATGTAAATATAATGACTAAGTGGGTAAAGGTAAAAAATAATAGAGCTCGAACAGTCTGGTAATACAGAAAATGACATCACCCTTTAAAACCAGGAAAAGGCCACAGTTAACCTAGGGCTGGGCGATATAGAGAAATGTCACGATGTTCTTGACGAAATACCTCGATGAGAGATATTGTATGGTTGACGGTTGGTGCTTTAACAAAATGTTATTTACACAATGAGATGTTTGATAAATATTCTCCAAAAATCATTTAATGACATTTAATGACTGAGTGGGTAAAGGAGCTAGAACAGTTTGGTTCAGAAAAGGACATCACTTTTCTGTAAAACCAGGAAAAGACCACATTTACCGTATTACGATATATCCAAAAATGTAAGACAATATCTAGTCTCATATCACGATATCGATGCAACATTGATATTTTGCCCAGCTCTAACTATAAGCACCACAAACCAACCATGATATATTGCTGTATATATACCATTATAGTGTCTTTGGGAAGAACAATAACAGCACAATGATGATTGAGGAGTTAAATATGCAAACAGCCTCTGGTTAAGTGCTGTTGCAAAACCTCACTGTCCTAGTTACTATTACTTTTAAAAGAAGGAAGGAAGTAAAAAAATGTTGGTAGATTGAAGACAGAAGTCTAGCAGAACAGGTGTCCTGTTTTCTGTGGCATTATGGTGTAAATTGCAGTAGGATTTTTGATGGCACGACTTTGTCAGTTCCTGGAGATCTAACCTCAAAGTACAAATAAAAGGAAAGGGGGAAAAAAACTACTAGTCATGGCCATTTCATTTCTGGTTCCTGTTTATTATATATGTTATCTATTTGAAGGAATACAGAGCTCTGCATAACTTTTAAGACTTTAGTAGTGAAGGTGAATGTGTTGAAACACTGCTAGAAAAGGCAGCAGGCTGGGCAGAGAAGACAAGAGGTTGGTCTGACCTGTATTCCAGCGTGACTGCAGAGGTAAAAGTCAAACTCGTAGGGATGTGTGATGTCCGTATCCACGGTAGTACCAGCAGGAATGTTTCCACTACGTCCAACCTGACAAAAGCAAAGTTAAGGTCAGTGAGTAATTTTCTTGTTCTAGCTGTTTTTGTTGTCATGGTGAAATGTTAAAACAACAACAACAACTAGAACAAGAAAATGGAAGATGCCGGGAAAGAGAAGCAGAAAACAAAGCTTTTAAAGCACTAATTAATGTCAGGAGGTAAAAATTCTAATCATTTAAAAAAAAAAAAAAAAAACTAGTTTATGGAAAGTGTCAGGCAAAGGTTTACCAAGTGCGTCCCAATCAACCAATTAAAAGCCTAATGCACTAGAGAGCTTAATGCTCTGCACTGAAAATAAGATTGCTACTAGCTGAGTCTTACTCTAGGGGCCTTGAGTGCCACTCCAGAGCTTTTGGTTCACATTGGGCCCTAATGCTTTAATCGAATGTAATTACAGGGGTTAGAAGGGTGAACAGTCCAATTGACAACAAAAGGTAATTAAGGAGGCCCATTTTGTGTACTTAACGTGCTGGCACAGAGCATTATAAAAAATGGACTAACACATAACACACAGTAGCAGCTTTAATGGGTACCATCACTGTGTCATACTTAAAGAGAGTGAGAGTCTGCGTGCTCGTGTTTGTGTGTGAGGGGTGGGGACTCACTCTCTCGTTGCGGTCGGCACAGAAGAGGCGTGTATGGTGGCGTTTTTGCACAACAATGTAGGTGATGCCTGGCTGGTACTCCTTCTCCAGGCTGATACAGGCCTCACGAATGGCCAGCAGCTCGTAATACAGCACCTGAAAAGAAAGTTTATACAAATTACCCTTGAAGAAAACCCACGTCAACTACATTCTTCACACACTGTCCCAATATACAGAATATCCTTATCAATATGTGTCATTTTAGTTCCATAGTGTCCTATCATATGATGAGGATATGGATCTTTACCCATGTTTCTCTATAGGCCTACTCTGCAACTGGTCATAATATTAACTTATAGCTACAGTATGTGTTAATCTACATGTTGTTGTGTGTATATCTTGCTATGTGTACTGTCTGTACAAACAAATATCCATCTAGGACAATAAATCTAAACCTAAATCTAGTTCAAATGCAAGAAAAGCTGGCAATGTTGTCCTCAATTGTGTAAAAAAAAAAGAAAAAGAAAAAAAAATTATCTTTTTTAATCATCTGTAATTAAAAATATTTTGGAATATGCTTGTGGATTTTGATAATAAATTAAACAAGTCTGATCTACCAAGCCAAAAACTTACCAAACGTACCATCTCTATTTAAAACATGTAAATTATGGTTTCCTGAACAGAGTAAAGAGAATTCTGCAAGCCAAACTCAGTAGAATTCTAACTGGTGTCTGTTGAATACGGTAATTCACAACCTGACTCCATTTGTTTTGTGAGAGACAGTGTGAGCTGACCTGTCTGAACTGGCCTTCTGATACTCCATCCCTGTAGAAAATGATCCTGGTGGGCTTGTAGCGGGTTGACTTGTAGAACTGGATCAGCAATTCCCGCACCATGGAGGCGAGGTCCTGGATAACCTCCTGCCTGGGCCTCTGGACCCGCACAGTGGCACAGTATCTGCTGGGGTGGGCGTCCATACTGCCTACCACCTGGAAGAGAGAGTGGGGGGGCATGGTCAATCAAGAATTAATGTCAGATACAGGGGAAAGTTAATAGGTTTATACACTCAACCAATAGGTAAGGCGTAGTCCATATATCTACGGAATTCCACTTCTGCTCCGTTGCCACCGGAAATTCCATCGGATGTCACTTTTTCCGGCCGGATGTCCGTTACCTTTGCTTCCTTTGTGTTGTAATTTTAAACTGGTTGACTGCTCCTTAAATCTCTGCAGGGTAAATCCAGACAGCTAGCTAGACTATCTGGAGAATTTGAGTTTTCTCTCGCACGACTAAAATATCTTTTAAACAAATGTTCCACCAAAACAAGTTCCTTCCCGAGGCACACCCTAGGTCCGTACAGTGCTTAGCAACACCCAAGACGATTGTAATTTGGTTTATAAAAAAAAACCAGAGCATGTTTTTCTCCCATCCCGGAATTGTGCGGACTGGCCAGACCCTCCTCCTCAGCGCTGTGGAGAAAGGTCGGGCAATGCAAGACTAGGTCAGGTGTAAAATGAAGAAGAAAAAAACTCACTGCTGCAATTGAAGGCTTCTTCCCATCTCCAGCAGGCGGATGTGTCACATCTGCTCCCAGGAAGATAACTGGCTGGTGAAACACTGATGGTCTATTGATTGAGAGACGCGACAAAGACATTCGTTTTATTGAGTTTCTCGCATGGAGAGTCATATTATTTTGTGAGTCATATTATGACACACATTTTTTAAACAATAATTTAACAGTCCAAGCTACAAGAGGCCATTTAAAATCAGCATCACTATAGCAGTGCATTGCCAAATCTAATATAATAATGATAACTTTTATATTATTTATTTATATAGCACCTTTAAAAACAGAGTATACCAAGAAGACAATGTAATAGCAAAAAGCCAAACAGTGAGGGGAAAGAAAGCAAAACAAAATTAATTATAAATTTGTGGGTTTAAACCTTTTTTCTCAATAGCAACTTCAAAGTAATTTCACACATGTGGTCCAATGGCGTTATAAAACATATCCTGCAAGCTTTTTTAACAATTGGAAAACCTTTTTTTAAATGCCTACAACTGATTTGTCAAAAACATTTATTTTCAATTCAGTGTGATCTGTAACTCAGTCCAGCTCACTCACCTATCTTGCGCTTGTAATGCCCACTAGTGGCGTATGTATATAAAACTGTGGGTATATCTGGGGCACTTATCTGAACATACCATACATGAGAGTTTTGTGATGATTTGCTTTACGATTGCTGATTTGCGTTAACTTATGTCCAGAGCCACGCCCCTTTCGAAGTTCACTGGTTAATAACTTGAAAAGTCATTGAGATATGGACATGCTTTATGTCCATATCTCAATTAGTAGGAGGAGGTCTCAAAAATGTTTTTCAAAAAATTAAAAATGGCAGAAACTTTTTCTAGGCAGACCTTAATGGTCCTTGAAGGGCACATTAAGCTACACCTGTGTGAGAAATTCCAAGTCAATCGGACTTACAGTGTGGGGGGCGTGGCCTTTCAAAGTTTGCATTTCAAAGCCTTAATTACAGTGCCACCATGTGGCCAATTAGTCAATCAATAAAAGTGGGTTTTAAGAAGTGATTCAAACTAAATCACTAATTCTGTGAGTCTTATCTCCTCAGGCAGGTTGTTCCAAAGCTGAGGGGCTCGGATGGCAAAAGAACAGTCTTGACTTTGGAACGGCCAGAAAGTTCCCACCAGAGGATGTGAAGCCGCATACTGGCTCAGTTACGGCCAGACCCAGACGTGCTTTGAAAGCGATCAGTTTATTTAAAAATTCAGTTCTAAATTGAACAGGAAGCCAGTGGAGAGAAGTTGAGATTGGGGTAATGTGATGTCTGTTAAAACCAGTTAGAAGCCTAGCTGCCGCATTCTGAACTATATCTAATATACAGTATGAGGAGAAGGAGAGCATGACTGACCGTTGGTGAGGCACCAGGATGTTGTTGATGCCTCCCAGCTTCACGTTGATCTTGAGGCAGAGGTTGGACAGGGTCTGAGGGGACGTCTTCACCACGTTCTTCACCTGGACACACTGCGTGGCCATGCCCAAGAGGGTGTCTCCCACACGCTTTACCTCAGCTATGGGTGGTTACAAAAAAGTGAGCATTAGAAAAAGGAAAAGTTGAGTAAATTAAAAAAAAATACTTCATCCACGCAAAAGTAACACAGGACATTATAAAGTTGGTCAGTTTTTAAAATGGAGATTTAGGAAGGCAGTGCAATAATATTCAACTTATGATCCGTAATTAAATAAAAACAATACAAGAGAGCAGTCATACAAGGAAACACTGTAGGACCCAAGAATAAAACATGGGTATGTGCAGCATGAGAAAAATACACAAAGTTAGAAAATATAATAATTTATTTAAAGATCATTTTTGATTGAGCAACTACACTCTCCTCAATGTGGTTCTTTCATTGATAGAATTTTATAGAATATTGCCCTAGCACTCAGTCCCAGAGTAGCATTAGTGTTTCCATACAACCTAAGTCACAAGAATATCTCTAGGGCTCTAATATCATATTTATTTTATGCAGTTTTCTAACCATAGACAGGAGTCTTTCCCGGCAGAATGACGATGATGAGCTGCAGTCCGGCGTAGGTGTTCTTCAGGTGTCTGAACATGGGCTCCACGCTGTCAGCTCCCTGGGCGTATTTACAGAAGCATGGCTGGCCCTGGATGGGCATCCCAGCATCCTTAGAAATCTTACGTAGCTGGTCTGTGAAACCCCTACACAAGGAAGAAGCAGAAGGCTAGGTTGAAGTGTCAGTAGAATGGTGAAGTCAACTACAATCAAAGGTTGTGCCTGTTTCCTTGGAAGAAAATACCTGCGGACAACTACAAAAATGTTGTCAGCATAACAAAAAATATGGTTCTTTTTGTAACAGCAAATGGTATGTCAATGGTGTTTGACATTAATCAGTTCTCATCATTGCATTTGTCCATGCTAAGCAGTGTGCAGAGCCTGACGATTTTATTTTATATTTTTACTTTACTAGTTGATACCAGAAGGACTCACATTCATTAAAAATAAGACAAAAGGATATCTGTAGTAGTCCCTGACCAGATGTCAAAAACATACCCTAAAAACTGCAAATCGCCTTACGCTGATAAGAAATGCTACTGTTCTTTAAGAAATCATTTGAAACAGATAATATTAAAGGGCAACTATTATATAGCAATTTCAGGATTATACTTGCATTTTGTGTTTGTACTAGAATATGTTTACATGCTTTAATGTTAAAAAAATGAAGTTAATTTTTCTCATACTGCCCATGGCTGCTGCACCTGTATTCACCGCTCTGTAGGAGTCTCAAAAAAGCCCAGTCTGCTATGATTGGCCAGCGCACTTCCTGCAATCTCCGGAGTCTTCACTCTGTGTTTCACTCTAGTTAAAGCTGGAGCTACTGCAACGGAGCATATATCAGGACGTCGTACCGTGAAAAATCACGAATAAGAGTTCTAAACCAAATATTACGCAGTCGTTGTCCCAGCAGTTAAGTGTTTAGAATTTGGGGAGAAATGACCAGCATTGGCCAAGATTACAGCTATGTTGTTTTAGCATGTAGCTAGCTATATAATAATTAGCTGTATGCTATAAGTAATGTAGCTATCAGTCAAAGAAATATGAGTACAACTATAAAACAAGGTATTATCTCCTTAATACCAAAACCTGATAGACATTTAAGATTGAACATGTTTTTTTAATAGAACGTTGTAGACAATTTAAATGTTTTATAAGGGAATAAATATAGTATTAATCTGTATTAATAAATTTCAACACATCTGAAAGATTTGATATAAAGTGTGGTGTCAGACAAGGTTTCCCTATTTCGCCCTTTTTATTTACTTTAGTTGTCCATAAATATTGCCCGCAATCCTGATCTTAAAGGCATCTCCATATTTGATAAAAATTTTGCAACTGGTGGATGATAACACTTTTTCTCAAAGATAAAGAGCAGTTATCAAAAGCTATTGAGCTAGCTGAATAGTTTTCTTCAGCCTCCGGTTTAAAGCTTAATATATCTAAATGTGAATTTTTGCCCTTGCATGATTGTAAAGATACTGTACATCAATAGAAAATGTTCCTGTAAAGAATGTAGTGAAATATTTGGGTATTTATATGACTACAAATCTTTTAGCACGATAACATTTGAACTTTAGCAAGAGAATTAAGAAGACTAGACATATATTCAACCTCTGGCTTCAAAGGGACTTAACACTGTATGGTAGAGTACGTTTATCAAACACTGAAGGCCTGTCTTGCTTTGTTTACCCTTCACTTTCTTGTTTGTTAATGATTCCATGCCCAATGATATTAATAAGTTATTCCTTGATTTTATTCTTGAAAAATAAAACTCACAAACTTAAAAAAGCAGTACTATCTAATAATAGAGAGGAAGGAGGTCTTGAAGCTTTGAATTTTATTGATACGGTTAATGCTTTTAAAATGAACTGGCTTAAAAGATGCCTGGCAAACCCAAATTCTATATGGTTCTTTATCCATAACCATATCAGTAATAACATTGGTTGTCTTTCTTTTGTTTTGACATGTAATTACTCCCCAAACTGACTTCCTGTTGCATTATCCAAGTTTCATCAGCAAAAAAATGGTATTGATAAAAAAATGACAATAACCTTATTTGTCAAATTTTACAAAGTTAAAACAAAAATATTGGTCTGATTAAATTGTTTCAATCCAATATTATTAAATTGTAGATATGAAAGAAAACATAGAAAAGCATATTAGGTGACCTCTAATTCATGCCAGATCACAATCTATGTAGACAAAAATATACAAATAATCTCTGACACCATTAAAGATGAATGAAAAAGGCAAAATAGATAAGTGATTTGAATAGTAATCTAACAAATGTCTTTTGAACTTTCATGAACATACTTAAGTGAGCATCATCACTGTACGCACAGTGAGAACAGAATCTCAGAAAATGACCTTTTGAAAACATTTGCAAATAATCATACTTTAGTATTTCTTCTCGACACTGCCTTTGCGTGGCGAAGCAGGCGATGGCCCACATCTTGATCTCCACCCCGGTGTGGAACTGCTTCCCCCTCATGTCCCACACCCCGTGGCTGGGCGTGGCTACAGTGCGGTTCTGAAACAACATTGCAGTCTCACCGCATGTACTCATGATTTTGTGGGCAAACACTCACGTTCATTCGGTTCATTCAGACTCACGCTTACACAAGTAGAAAGACAAGAGTGCCCTCACTCACATACAAACAAACACACACACACACACACTTACTATCTGAAAACCCACAGAATCCACACGCACTCTTCATCCATACCAAAATGTATTAACATTTACTTTCACTACAGAAATTCACAAAAGAAGCCAAGAAAGTCAAAGAAACATGCATTTGAAAAACATAGTAGTGATCACCAGAGAAACATTTAACTTTTAAATCACATAACAAATATCGTTAAGTTTAATTTCATTGCAAAGGTAATGTGATGCACTATGTGACAAATCTCATAATGGTGTCACAGGTCTCACTAATACACACATCTAAATGTATAATAGTATGATAATTTTATCTTTCACTTTGGTATTTAATTTAATTTTTGTACGTTCTATGCAGCACATTGTACTTTGTAAGTGCTCTATAAATAAAGTGTATTAATATAATTAATTATATTATTATAATAGTAGTTATGTAAAGATGTGTAACCTCAGAAAAGATAAACAGACAGATGTTAATAAATGCAGGGGTTCAGTCTCAGTAAGCTGTTACTTTATGCAATTTTGTAAACTTCTTCAACCCACCTTTTTCTGACTTAACAATGGAAAATTAACATTGCCCAAATGTTGGCAAAGGCTATATACACTTTAGAACCTATCCAATCATGATTTGGGTATTCTTTTTTGATACAAAATAGCTCTTGTCACAGAGAGATAAATGTTTCCTGTCTTGTTTGCCCCTCTAATAAATGTTTTAAGTTTGCACTACTGAGACTCAACCACAAAAAAAGCCAAACAGACTAACACCATGTAGTAGTACAAACAGAAGCCAGTGAGTTAGTTCCCCTTAGAGACAGTGAAATAAAGGCTGAAGAAGGGGAGAGCGTGTCAGACAAACAGAGAGAATGGGCGTGATTTAAAGGAAGGGTACCATAAAGTGCTCTGTGCTCACCCTGCCGCCGTACTGCAGCATGGGGGCGGGTAGCACTCGCCCCGTCACATGGGCCATCTCGTCGCGCACCTTGAACTGGAATTCCTGCACAAAAGGGTCCGCCTCGTAGTTGGCACTGCGTACCTGCAGGGAAACAGGGTGGGAATATTGGACACAGGTTCAAGCCACTGTAGTTAATGACAACATGAGTAGCCATGTGTTCTATGGACGTTTCATATATCTGCTCACTTTTCCTGGCTTGTTTTGGTTGAAGAAACTGTTGTGACATTTTGGGAAATAAGCTTAGTTTGCTTTTCTTGCGTTAGATGAGAAGAACAATATATCTGTCAGTTAATATTAGGTTCTACTTCTCACCCAACTCTCCGCCAGAAAGTGAATAAGCGTATTTCTGCAAAAGTCAAACTATTTCTTTAAGAGCAGCAGCTTAATTTAGAAGAGGCTTGTTGTGAATTACCAGTGTTGAAACTATTTCTCGGGTGCTGATCAGTAGTAGTAACATCTGTGATTCCTCTTAAGAACAAATCCAATGTGCAGCAGTAGTTCACCGTGCATTTAATCACAAAATGTGATGTCTACAATGTTTTCCTCTGTGCCTAGTGCTTGTGCCATCATGGTTTTAGATAGACCTTAGGCCTATGCTTGTAACCCTAATGAGGCTTTGCTTTTCTGTACGGGTATTAGGTTTCCTTAATGGTTCTTCAATGCAATTTATATTTTGCAGTTAGTATTTTGATTGTTTTCATTATTGTTGGTGGAAAGGAAAAAATGAAATGGTAAATTGGTGACATGTCACACAATGTTAGGCGCAAGCTCCCTAATCCAAAATGTAAGCACAGGGTAACTGTGCCCACTTGGTATGGCTATGTAGTTCTGACAGACACAGCTTATCTGCTTGTTTTGCCCTTTTCTGTCTCTCAACCTATTACGCCCACACTTGCCTTTAAGTTTTAAGCAACTATTCATCGAAATGAAAACTAGAGCCCGACCAATAAAGGATTTTTAAGGCCGATAATGATACAAATATTTGGTTATATAAAAATCCAATATTCAGATATATCGGCGGATATACAATATACTGTATATAAAAAAAATCCATAAGCGCATAACAAAACATAAACAGATTTCCCCAACAATAGTTATTTGTAGTTATTTATGAGTTTTTATGGAAATAATGATAAGAATTTGTTTTGTCACAACCGATCAGAGGAACATCAACATACAGTATGTTAAAGTTCTGATGAATAAAATGTATAAAAAGACAAACTTAAGATATGAAAATAAGATATGAACAAAAACAACAAGAAAATAAATCAGTGTTGCCAACAGGGACGCTGTAGAGCGCCCTCTGGTGGACAATTTATGCAATGCCAATACTCGTAACATGGTTGACAGTCCGTTTTTATTTTTTAAATATTCATAAATCAGAATAATTTATTTGTCATTATAAATGATTCTGATGAATGAACATTTAAATATTTGTTATCGTCCATTATAAATGCAGATACGGACAGTTCGGGAAAATGCCTATTATCGGCTGATAATATCGGCCTGCCAATATATCGGTTGGGCACTAATGAAAACGCCACTACAATGCTGTCTATGTCGATTTCCTGTAAGCAAGTCCAGTCATTTTGCTTCTGAGTGAAGAGATAGGGAGATGTGGTTTAATAAGGTAACAGCAGGAACTGAATGTGCATTGTTATTCTGATGGTTGCCAGAGGCAGCGTACAGTCCATCAATCTTTCCATAAACATTACGCTGCAGACACTGTAGCAGCCTCACACACATTAAAGCCATTACAACTCTGGTATTTTGTTGACCCTACTTAGGCCTGCCCTGTAATTGCCAAATGCAATGGACAAGCACGCAGACATGCCTCTGTTAACAATATAAAATGAGAATCTAGGATGGGTGATTACTAAACAAGCTAAACAGCATGGCAACCAAATGTGTTGACAAGCTTAGCAACGCGGCAGCCATCCAGGCAGCGTTTTGTCTTTGGCTGTGTAGACACCCTCCTCCTCTAAAGTTAGAACCCCAACAATGGCTTGGTATTTTTACTTTGTACGGTACTACCTAAACCTAACCACTTAAATGATGGTGCATACTTAGGACACTGTACAACATAAGATGTTCTGCCTACTAGACAAATTTGAGGTCAATTGGACAGTATGTGATGCACAAACCAACAATCAAATTATTGTACATAACGGTAAAAATTTGAAAACCATTCTACTTTATGAAAGTGCTCGTTCCCAAAAAAAAAATCATATGTAACCAAATATAGGTGATGAATTGATATTATGTTGATGCTGAAGGAATACTTGACATACAGTCAACTAATCAACAGATTAGTATTAGTATATTATTATATTTTTAGTATATTATATACACATTATTATTATTA
>NC_045738.1:15155477-15158699 GCF_008692095.1 Etheostoma spectabile | reverse complement strand
TTATTATTATTATTATAGTATATATTCTATATAAGCTGGGTGTCCATGGAGTGATAGAAAGGATCTTGATCCAACTCACCAGCCTGCTGATCTCCTCCTGCCTGTCGGGAGCGGAGCGAGCTGTGGCTTTGATCATAGTGGAGGTCTGATTATCTGTCAGCTTCTTGATGCATCGTTGACCTGCTACAATGTTACACACCTGCAAGAAAATGAAGAAAAAACGTTGTATCTATAATTTACATACATTCATTTATTCAAATACATTTTTGTTTTCACACACAGGCACACCTGACCACTGCCGAGCAGACAATGCACCACAGGTTCCTTCATTTTGAGTTATGTTTACAAACCCAACCCAAACCCAATAAAAGAAAAAAGTGAAATAGCAAGTTGTTATCTCTCACCTCCAAGGGTAGGTATGTGTGCTTTTGCTCCTGTCCCACTTGTAGACAGGGCAAATGTGGGTACTTCAGCTGCAGGTTGTACTTTTCCCTAAAGTACTGGGCTACAGTGCGCTCTACTGTTTGACCATTTTCCAACTGTAGAGGGAACCTGCAGGGAAAAGAACATCTCATGTAAAAAACTAGAGTCCGACAAAGGGCAACAGAATTAGATTTCTTATTTTTTATTTATTTTTTTAATAGTGCCATTAGGATCGTTGGTGATCTGTAGCTGATTAAACAATATTTAATCAAGCTAAATCAGTCTAATCTTTATTCATTGGTTTGCCTTACACTTTCAAAATATAAAACCATGTAATGATAGCAGTGATGCAGACTATTTTGCTCTAAATGCAAAGTTTTACATTGTCTCGGATCACTTACTTAAACTAGATTTGTTTTATTAACTTCAATATACTTTTCAGTGTTCACTGTGTGCCAGGGACATTGTGTCTCTAAAATCCGATTGGGGGCAAAACAACACGATTGTAACAAATGCCACAGGTATGCCTATTGGCTAGCTACCATTTTCATATCAGTGACAATAGCGCAGAAACAGACCATAATTATGGTCATGAGTAGGATTTCTCCGAACAGAATAGGCCATTTTAGAAAAAGAACAACCCAAATTTAATTAACATCTCTGTAAATGTGCCAGTGCCAGCTGGCTAACTTTCAACTGTGGTCCTTTGGCCAGATGATTTTAGACCAGAGCAACTGGAAACAGCAAGACATTAGTGCAGGTTAAACTATACAGACAGAAGCCAACAAGACACCATACAGACAGCTGGAGCAACACATAAGTTTTCTCAGTAAGCCATGCAGAGCTACAGGAAGCAGCAAGACATTAGCACAGTTACACATCATCTGTACTGGGCTAATGAATTACTTAATGTAAACAAAGAGTGACTGGCTTTAAAATACAGTCAGTCAGATGCCAGTTTATAAAAAAATGCAACAGTCATTAAAACTTGCCTTCATGAAGGTTACAATGTTAGTTTTTTGTTGAAACAGTTTTGGAGAGGTTCATGATTATTACTAAGAATGTAACGATTTAAAGTAAACCACGGTAGAAATGTTGACGGTAACAATTTAAAATATCCTTGTTGTCACGGTGGATTACCACAGTGTGGAAACCCTGTGTTTTCAATAGTTTTTGCAAGCCTATTACCTATATTTTTTATAATATAATAAGCACTGTTACCCTTTTAGAAACAATTTCAGCTTGTGTAGGCCTATCAGTGCTTTCTGAACATATTGAACACACTTTTAAAAAAATATGATAATACTGAAAACTGTGATAATTTTGGTCCCTGTAAAGGTTGCATTTTCAGACCGTTACACTCCTAATCACTACTAAACAAAACTAAGCATTATGACCTTCATGAAGGTATGACTTATTGCTACTGTTGTATTATAGTACACTTTATTAGTAGTAGTTTTAGCTACTGTAGGTGCACCTTAAACTGGCAACTGAATGTAAGCCAATTACTATTCATAAAAACCATAGCATAACAATTTACAAGTGTGTAGCCATCTATCATCAAACCTATATACCTATAACCTTTAAATATCATTAAGTATCTTTACTCTTATTCTAACAGGATATTGCTACATGGCTATTGCCATAGATATGGATCATCCTTTTCGATGACAATATGGTGATGTAACCACCATTTAAAGGATAACGCACAGCAAGGTATTCTACTCTGGAAACTCTCTGGAAGATCAGCAGGCACACACAACAGCTACTTCAATAATGGATGACTAATATTGACTGCATGTTTGTTAGATGAGTCAGCTATTATCTGGTTTGCTTGGTGGTGAATCGGTGATCGCATCCTCTGTGATCTGTGTTCCCCGCCCCCAACACATCCACGCACTCAGCCCAGAGTCTCCGGTTCCCTTGCCCGCCCGGAGGCTGACTCACGTTTGATGGCTGGCAGGCCGACGGGTCACATTGCAGACGCGGTACTTCCTCCGCATGGTTCCACAGTGCGTCACCTCTACCTTCAAACCTGGTGAATAACCGAAAGTGTTGGAGAAGCATTAAGAATATGTCCGCGCGTGAATGGCTGTGGGATGTGCACTCCATGTTTCTGCTCAAACACACGTAATGCACTTTTATTTATTTGATCAAGCTCTTTTCTCACATGCAGGCGCACTTTAGACTACCGTAATCACCTTTGATTTCTTTGGTGAATTTGACCCGGTGCGAGTCTGTGAGTGGGCGAGGCTGCTCGTCTATGTTGTGGATGTCCAGCACTTCACACATGAACTGGATGACTGGCTGGGCTTTGTAAAAGGCGGTGGCAGACACTGCAAGATAAAGCAAAGACAGAAGGAAGAGTCATTCAAGCTAAATAAAACCCATAATATACTATAACACTACACTAAATGACAACAACTTCATTCTAAAAATGCAACAGTGTTATACCAATACACATCATAGTGCAAACTGGATGGTCACATGTTGAGAGTCTGTCTGAAAAGAAATGTAAAACTTTTATGCAGTAAAACAACTTCTGACAATGTAGGATAATAGGCAGTGTGTACGTTTTTTTTTAGTTGTTGTTTAAATGAAATTAAAAGCTGTTATAACAACTGCAATCCCACTTTCACAAGTTTATAATTCCTTTTATTATATTAAATAAAAATGGTCTCTGAACGACCATGTTATCATTTATCGCAATAATTTCTGGGCAAATTTATCATCTGGCAAATTTTTTTATTGTGACCGGCCTAATTACTATGTAGCTCTTTTAGAGGCTGATCCCATCAT
>NC_045738.1:15143811-15155467 GCF_008692095.1 Etheostoma spectabile | reverse complement strand
TAATCAGGCCCCCGTGTTAAATTAATGAAGCATGAACACAGGAAGTGCAGTTCATGCAGCACAAAGTCTGTGTGGAGATTCTCCCATTGTCAAACTATACAACATCAGAGAGAAAGTAAAATCTAGGGAAAAAGGGTATTACAAAACACAAAGCAAGACCAAAAGAAATCCAAAAATGGGCAGAGAGAGATGAAGAGAGTGTGGCGTCAATGTTGTTGATGAATAATCTGGCTCAGCTGTTGTGATGTAAACAATCCTTCTCTGAGGGTGGGTGTGATGAAACCACAGCTAGTGCACATCCATGAGGCAGATAACTGCACGTATACACACTCTCTTACAGTACACCTCTGGTTTGCACCCTTGAGCCTTTCACCACTGACAGGAAGTGACATCACTCCTAATTGTCCTCTACACTCATCGTAATTAAATTTCTGTGAAATTGGAAGTGTTTATGAGTAATTCTTGCAAATGTGTCAAAATCAAAAGGGCTCACTTCTCTTTAATTACAATGATTTGGTATATTCACTTTGCTGCATGCACATGTATTTGCCTTGCCAGTACAAAATGACATTCAGAAGTTTAAAAACAAATGCTTTGCAAACACTAGAACTAGGAGTTCTAGTTTGTTGCTGGAGAGCAGATGAGAAACTTGAGCCAACCAATGGATTTCGAAGAAGGACAGGGCGGGAAAATGAGACAAAGAGAGAATCAGAGAGGGAACGATTCAAATAGAGACAGACAATAGACGCTTCAAAGACTTGGACCAAAACAAAAGCTGTCTCAAGGAAATGCTCCACACAGCTACCCTCCTGACTCAGGCAACACCCACCAGTCTCTCTCTCTCTCCCACACAAAACTGTCTCCATAGCAACTGTATAACTAGTCAGTTCACACACACACACACACACACACACACCACACACACACACAACACACACACACACACACACACAACACACACACACACACACACACACACACACACACACACACACACACACACACACACACACACACACACACACACACACAGTCTCCCAACAACCTCCTGCAGTGTGCATATGGCAAAACACATTCTCCATCAACCTTTCTGCCCCTTTTTTCCACAATTCATTAAACAGATTGAAACAGATTTTTTTTTTCTACTAACAGTAGTCCAGTGCTAAAACTAATTACCAAACTACATTGTGAACTTTCCCCATCAAAAAATGCATCTCATCCACCAGAATTGGCTTCGTTCTGACAAATTGGTCGACAACTATATGACATGCCATGACAAGAAGGATGAATGCCATCGCCATGTCAAGCTTAACTTATTCAACAGCCTTGACAAGTAATGCAAACAGCGAGTACAGTTTTGATTAAAAGCAAATCTATCTAGTAGTTTCACACTGCGCCCATAGAAGTTGTGCTGCTTTATGAAGCACTTCAGCATTTCCCATTGATGAAAAAGCTTGAGTGTTCTGCAGACCTCATTCCACTCCAATGCAATTACTTTTGAATGAATGGGATATTGTCATGTTAGATTTATGTTATATTCATCTTTTAAAATTTCCTCAAACATAACATCCCTGAAAGTAAATCAATCGCACACAAATATCTAAGAACCTGTATAATGGAGGCTTCATGTAACTCTAATCTGTTTAATTATTAAAATCTCATTTCCCCAGCTGTGAAATGGGAGCAGTGAAAACAATTGCTGCGTTACTGTACAAGAGAAGACATTCTTTTTTTAAACAAAGATTGAATTACAGAAGAAATGTTGTCAATCTTGTACATATTTCAATATTTTGAAATATGAACAGCTATGTTAGCTATATCAGCTATATTATCAAACATAGTTCCTACAGTGTCTGGGGCAATAGGCATTAAGACCAGCTCTTCTATTTACATCGTTGTAACTGTGAGGACATCTTGAAACCCTGAGGTGCCACAAAGCCAAATTAAGTCTAGGTGGAATCTGGTTCTCACCATCAATGTTAAGCATCATCTTCCACATGGCAGGGCGCACGGACTGATGGAAGCCGAACCAAACCTCCCTCCCACCTCCCAGGGGATGGTCATAGCCCTCTGGAGCAGAGAAGAAGGATCGGCCCACCGGAGTGTACCTAGATGGAGAAGAGTAGCAATTTTACCAAAAGAGCAAAGAGATTAAAGGAATGACAGATAATGGGGGAGGTTAATGTTGTGAAAAAAGGACAGGATGAAAAGCAGGAGAACATGGGGCAAGTAGGAAAAGGGTGGATGAAAGGAGACAGAGAGGAAATGAAGATTAGTTCAAACATCCTGAATTGTGAATGTAGGTCAATGTGTGTTTAAACAGTGTCACAACAGTGTCAGTTCGGCTGCTCGTCAATATGGCTTGAAAATACATCAGTGAAATGAGAGGCGGTGACACTGCCTGAGCTCATCCACCTCTTATTTCTCTGCCCAGCAGACACATTAATAATCATAAAGGGCTACGTTTTTCTAGGTGAATCCTGTACTGGCAATGTGTCCTGATGCCATTGCAATAACGGGCCCCTGGAGGCTGCAAACAAGGCTAAATGAAAGGTGACTATAGAACCACTTTTTTAATAATGCCTTGAAAAAGATTTTCATTAAGACACAGGTGATATTGTGTTTGACTGTGCTCCTGCTGGGAAAGTGATATTGAGTGGCAGATGGTATGAGGTCAGGTATGGCGCTTAGTGAGAGCCCATAGAAGCTGTGTTTGATTTCCGTTGGGATCAGAGTGTTCATATTGGTGCCACTATGACAAAACCAATATAAAGAATATACTAAAAGTATCCGTGGGATATATATATATATATATATATATATATATATATATATATATATATTTATTTATATTCATTTATTTTTACAGTGTGTTCTCTTTCTTTTGACTTATGTTTGCTGACTGAAAGTGAAGGTGGTGAACTTATGGAAGACCTTGGCTGGATCTGCTGTTTAAATATCATTCTTTAACATTACCTCACAATTATTTAATAATAACAACAATAAATGGTCTATTTGGGCCTCTAGCTGTCATTAAAAGAGTGAACCAATAAATCTAAACCTGACAAAAACAGGCCAAATAAAAACAGCAGCAGCTCACTTCATGGAGGGCAGGTGGCGCAGCACCACATCCACAGCATGCACAGGGTTGGTGCTAATGGGCTTGTCCAGCTCCAGGGGCTCGGGCATGCTGCGGCCAGTCAGCACCTCGTGGAGCATATGCCAGCTGACCAGAGACACAAACTTGATGGAAACTTTGAAAGGGCGATCTTTCCCTCCCTCCCCTGGTAGAGTGACATCCAGGTCCACCTAAGGGGGGACGGGACGGGACGGGACAAAAGGACGAGACAGGACAAACAAGTTTAGATATCAAGGCAAGTCTATTTAGTGAAAGTGGTGGTTGTTAAGATTTTGTGTATTGGTATATGATGTGTTTGCATGTGTCTATGCAGCGGCATGTCATGTGTAATGTACTGCAGGCATGTTTTGGTTCAGGTTATGGCGAGCTGTTGAAATTGGGTGTCTATATGTGCACTAGATAATCACGCACAATTTAGTTTCTGGTTGTGCAGAAGAGACATGTTTGTGTGTTCTCATGTCTGTGTTTTGGAGTCTCTTTTTTTTCAGCTCACCCCTGCGGGTGCCACAGGCAGTGGGTTGGCTGTGTACAGGCTCCTCTTTCCATCATAGACTGGCCTGCGATCCCCAAAGATTGTCACCTTAAAGTGCTGTACCATTGAGTCAACCACCTCCCTACGACACAGACAGACAGACAGAAAAACAGGTTCAGTTATGTAAAATGCTGATGTTTTAAGAATGCACTTGTCAAAACAATTATCAAACATATCATTTAACCACCTCCGAATCAGAAGTCCCAGATTCAACCCAAACAATATCTAATATTTTCATCAACAACTATTTTTCTTTTGGCAAGCACAACCCTGTGTATTCACTGACTGCAGCATGCTCCATATTGGATAGCAGTTAAATGCTTATTTCTAGATGTATATGCTCTCTTTGAGAAACGAGCAGGAGAAGTTTTAAAAGATACTATACAGACCTGTTGACTCGCCGAGGGCACTTGTCAGGCTTGATGTCTACCTCGTAGAGGTAGACATCCATCTTGGGGATCTCCACCTGGAAGCAGTTGGCCAGCAGTTTGATGGGCTTCCCCATGGTGCCATAGCCAGGCCGCCGAGGCATGGCGAACAGGGACTGGGCCCCAACGGCTCCTGAAGAGGACAAGAGGGGAGAAGAAATGAAAAGAAAACTCGGTTTCAGGTCATTCAGGTTGAGAATGTTCTAAATCTATACACACACTGAGCCGGTTATGTTATATTAAACATAGTACGTCAAGCTCAGCTGATACATCATACTGACATTGACAGATACTGGCTTATCACCAAATCTTGTCTCTCGTCTTTATCAGTTTGTATATTTAATATACATTTATTTTTTAACTCAAATTTTGTTTTGTTTTTACAGTTTATTTACTGATGTGTTATAAAATACCATAGTTGATAACTTTGTAACAACAATTTAATACCCAAACCTGAGGTATCTTTGCCCAAACAATATTCATATGTTATTTGTTCATACACAGTTACCCAATTCTCAAAATTGTTCTAAAAACAAAAAGTGGCACCATTGCACATTCATACACTCGAACAAAGTCCATGAGATGTCTTAGATATGAGTCACTTTGATCCAGAAACATTGAGTTCTGTTCGGCTTAATGTGCCACACCCATGTCAGGGCTATTTTTGGGTCTGCTGAGGCTTGCCTTCCACATCACACTTTACAAAACAAATGGCTTTGCTGATGTGCCGATACAATGTTAATGGACATTTGCATAACAATCACAATCTTCACATAAAAATTCAGATGAGACCCGCAATTGTTAGTTTAGTTAAATGTGCCTCTCCAACCCCCTTTTTTTCAACCGACTCGTAGCCGTAGGCCTCACACTTTCTAGTCCCTACTAAAAAACTACCCCAGATGTGTCATTGATAAATGAGTCACGGTTGAGGGTGATTCATCACCGATTTGACTCATAGGCTAACATGTGTAGGTGATGGTAGGGATGAGGGCCCTGCTGAGGGGAAGTTCATAAAAAACCTTCCCAAATCAAAACAGAAACCTTACGTGAGGTAGCAGCAGACAACATGAGCAACCCTGTTTGTTTACAGTCAGGCTCTGAAAGTGTGTACTTTGTGCCCTGCTCTCTTTTTTCAGTTTCTCCTCTGGTGGGCTGTGGAGTGGAGGCCAACAGGGTTGATGGAGGGTAAGGCCTTGTGTTTGAAATCGCCTGCTGGGATAAAATGATGAGAAAAAAAAGAGGAAAGCCTGGAATTCAAGCCACGGCTGTCCCTCTCACAGAAAACTAAATGCACACAAACTTTTGTAATGGTAATTCCAATGGGGCCCTCAGTGAAACTTGTGAGGTAAGCCTAATTTCCCACACACACAGAGTGACAAAAAGAAGGACCATATTCTGAGAAATCTTCATTAAGGCTACAGAAATAAAAGGTCTACCCAGGATTGTGATCCGTCCTAATTCAGTGACCCAGAGCTCACTCAAGAAGCCCTTGATACAAACTTCAAGGAAGTCCACTTCTTTCTGTTCCTGACAGAACTTTTTTCTGATGGTCCCGGAGAAATCGCTAGCTGGGAGTGGCAGGATTTGAGAGTAGGGTTGGGGTTTTCTGGCTTTCATCTGGCTCTCAATACTGGCTTCCATTCAGCATGAGTCACAGAGCCACCACGGGCAGAGAAACACAGTGGAGCATCCTTGAGTCCATGCATCTGGGTTTAGGAGTGAATAAACTACAAGTGAAATGACAGGGTCTTACAGCGAGAGGCATCCTGCCTATTTGCACACACACGCACTAAAACACACACAGCCAGTTGGTTTATGTTCAGTATGAAACCAACACACAGAAAGTAAAGTAAAGAAATGTCTAGTAGCACTACTGCACAGACCACTGATAGAACAGGTCTATTTTTCCTATATTAGACCCTGTTTTTTTTCTTCCAAAACAATGGGTCTATTTCTCCTATATTACACCCTGGTGTTTTTCAAAACAACAGATAAAACCTGCTATAAACTCCCGGATTCACAGTTCACACAAACAAATTATTTCTGACAAGTACTTTCTTCAAGGCTAAACCTCAAGAAAAAAAAGGGCCTGAATGCACAGACCAACCCTTGACACAGACTAATTAACCTATTGCACAGACCAACCTGTGGACACAAAATGGGACCTTACAAGGTCATGCACATGGCAGGCAACATGCTGCGATATCAACCATCAATCAACCAGCCATGTCACATAAATGTGTCTGGCAACATTTTCTGAATAGCCAATCTGATCCTGATCATTCAGCAACACATCAGATACCTCCCTCTTATCGGCCCCTCTTAGAAACCGTGCGTCTCTGTTCCTTCTACAAACAGACATAACAAACAAGTTTGTCAACAGGTAGGAGCGAAGAGGTCAAAGAGGAAGGTTAAACTGTCTAGCCGGGATACGGATGGAGAGTATTCACAGCAGAGGACTTCAGTCTCAAGCTTCTACAGATTTGAGTAGGTCTGTCCAATAGACAATAAAAGGGATTCAAAGAAAACTCATGTAGTAGTTACTGTAAATTAATAGTTTGAGACATGTACTGTAAGCAATGTTGTTTTCATGTGACGATGGCTAAGACCATGACAGTCAAAATGGACAGTTTTGGGGTTTGTTCAATGTGTGGGAAGATGTACAACCCCCTGACAGAAAATAAAGATGATTGTATGAGTTTACAGTAACATGTTTCCAAATTCCCGCAAGACAAAACACAGAATAGCGGTTGGCAGGGGACGTGGTATACTTGTATGACAAATAGTGAAAACCCAACCACAGATCACACACACCAAAAGCTGCTTGATTACTTTACAGAGTGATTGTAAGGGTTCAAGGAAACCTCCCCTTGTTGAGTTCAAGTGTGTGTGCATGCACTTTCAGATAATTACAGGAAGAACATGCTTTAACAAACAGAAGAAAGTAGATGTAATCCTCTCCCCGTCTATCAGTACGTTTCTCATTTCCTGAGCATATACATGCAGAGGGTGAGAGACGACAAAGGAAGGCAAACCCCACTGTTTGTGTATTTTAGTAAAATTGCAACAATTTGTGGGTTATCATTATACAAGCTGCTGTTTTATGAAGATAGGCAAAAACATTTTAAGAAACAGATATAAATTATAGTTCTTTTTTAAGAAAATGCAGATATCAAATTCATTTTTTTTAATGTTGCCAATATTCTATAAACTTTATAGGGAAGAGACGACTAAGATCTATGTTTTAATATGCTTAAACCCCGGGGGCTTAAAAGGTGGTTCTTAAATGTTGGTACTAGTTTCCTCTTTTGAAGAACAGCTTGAATTGATGTCACATACACTGTACTCCAATAGTAACATAGTTCCATGGCAGAAATACAGTATCAAAACATCCAAAGACACTTCTCAAACTACTCCCACAAGTCCTGCAACATAACTCACTTTGCTGCTGTCCACAGCATGGCCGATATGTTCCAAACACTCGTGACACACAGCTTCAGTTTGCCACTTGTGAACTGAGATGTTTTTGTGTGTCGTTTGTACGTTTAGCTGGCTGGCCACCCTACTTTTCGACATATTTTGCCACTTTTTGTCGGTGGCTCTGCTGTCGACAAGTCGACTGGCTAGGGGAAAAGTTGCTGACGCCTTTTACATCTTAAGCAAACTATAAATTTCTGACATACACACTACAAAACCTACTACCTGTAATCAAGTTCAGAAATGCTTTTTTTGGTTGCAACCCTTTCTGGTAGCTTATTAATATTATGGATCAGAATGTTTTGGAATTTGTTCATATAGATCCAAGTGCAGTTCTGGTATAATTATGCATTTAACACTAATACTTACCAAATAAGTTTGAAAAGGCGAATTCGCTTCTCGAAGATTTATTCATTCCTTACCCATATTAGGACCAGATACATCAAAATTCACATGCAAATCTATGGTATGCACATCCATTAACATTAAATATTATGTGTTAGTGGTTTCTTAGTACCAATGGAAAATGTCTGGCGAGCACAAGGGTTGAATTTAGTTTAGCTTAATTAAATTGAAAAACAAAGCTGAGTGATACCATTTAGTGAGTGAGGCCAGTGTTGTACCACAATGGATTAAATTAATAAAATTAATATTATATAACAAACCAATAGTTGTGATGCTTTTCTTACCATATGAATGTTTGCAGAAACATCTCAGCAATGTGAACTTGTTCCACTCTGCAGCTTTGCAACACAACACAGTCACACTGTACACATTGGGCTGATAGCCAGTCAAACTGCATAGTAAGAAACTAGGGTTCCCACACCCCAGTACACAAACGTCCACGCTGCTAACGAGTGCACATGTCCACACATACACAGGCCCACGCACCCACACATGCATACACACAATACAGCTGTTGTGTTTCTAATCCAGAGGCCTGAGCCGTAGGAACAGGGCGAGTGCTCAGTGGCGAGGCACAATGGCGTCAGTCACAGCAGGCAGAACCTAGAAACACGTACACATGCACACAGAAAGAAAGACTGACAGCGGGCAAGAAGGACTGATGCACGTCACACATTGTCAGACCCTCATCAACCTCAAGAGGGTTTCATCTGGCACCTATGTGCCACTCTCTGCCATAGGTAAACACCAGCAGGCAGTCACACACTGACAGGCTGACGAGGGCCAGTCAGTCACAACAACATGCAAATGTCCCCCTCAGGACGAATCTAAGGCTGAGTGATAGAGTGCATGTGTGAGAATGAAGTGAGCATGACAGAGAGAAAGCAGGAGGGACGTGGGTGGGGGTTTAGAATCAACTGTAAAGACCAACCAGACACACACAGTCACACAGACACACAGACACACAACTGACCAGGAGATTCTACTCATGCAGGTTAAATGGAGTCTTCTGTCCCTACAGTCTTGCTAGTCCAGCCGGAGTGGAACAGTGGACTGGGGCCAGGAGTTGTTGACTTTTTATGTTGACTTGGGCAGGATGACTGCTATGTCACTCTGAGAGTTTAAATGCAGTCTAATAGGGGTGGGGAAAAATAATCGAATCTTAGATGCTTCTTAGATCGCAATTTTCTCTAGAACGATTTGATGCTCGATTCTGAAGTTAATAATTGATCATTTAAAAGAAAAATATATATACACAGTATATATATATATATTATATATTAAATGTGTTAATTTTTATTTAAAAGTTATTGTCACCAGACATGTACAAATCAGAGTGAATGAACCAGGATGGGAGGCAAAAGTGCAGAAAAAAAACACAAAAATGGCCAAAAGGAAAAAAAAAAGGATAATACATGTGTATACATACACATGATCTAATAAGACATACAAAATAATTAGGCAAAACACATAAAGGCTGTTCATCTTCTCTACCACGTTACATCTGACCACCTCATGTTTCATGTTCTAAGAAGCCAATTCTCCACCTTTAAATATGACTGAGCCTCTGACGTGGAAGATTACTGTGAGAGAAGGTGACTCAGCAGGTTTAATGCTTAAGCATGGAATGACTACAAAATAAAAACCTTGGTAGACAAAACATTTCATTAAAACTTGTGTGTGACGAATACTATATATGTCAAACTCAGATTTATATGTATATTTTCTTAAATCACCCATGGAAATGTACATAAAAAATATTGTTGCATCGAGATGCATCGATAATTAGCTTAGAGTAAAATCATTGGCCTCTGATTCAAATTGTGAGGTGCCAAGATATTCCCACCCCTACTGTCTAATAAATTAATTTGAACTAAAACAAGGTAATACTCAGATTATTGCAACTTTATGTTAATGTCCTAAAAAGACTGTTTATTTTAAACATATACTGTACAAAAAGGTCTACAACTTTACCGAAGCCTGGAAGCAACTTCTTCTCAAACTTAAATGTTGATGTTTGTTGGTGTTAAAAACCTTGACTCCTAAAAACGGAGTAAAAACAGGTCTACATTTTTAATTACAATCAGCTGAGAAACCTTTTGCTCAAACTCTATAAGCCTATATACATATTTTGATTGTCCCTTTAAATGTGAAAAAAAATGTAGTTGCTATTGAACTATGTTTTAACAATCCTCATTTCACTGTATGGACCAATGAAAAGATATTCAAATTTCTTTTTTCTCTGCCACTGATGAACAGGAATACTTCTGTCGGTCCTCCAGTGAGCCCACTGACGAAACACACAGACTTCCCCTTCCAAGTCCCTCTCTTCCTGTCCATAACCTCCCCCTAAAATGAGCCCCATTAAGTTTCCTCAAAAAACAGATCTCAGGGAGGGAAAAAGCAAGAGGAGGTGGAAAAGAAGTGTGGTCTGGCCGCTCTAGCTTCCAATCTCTGTGACACATCACAACCTCAAGCCTTCCTCCTCCTCCTCCTCCACCCCCTCCACCCTTCTCCCACACACTCACTCCGTCCCTTGACTTATCCCTGTCCACCCAGCCCACTGACTTGTAGGAGTTCCCTGTCATACCCACGCTCTGAAAAAATCCTGTGTCAGAGAGCCAGAGTTGCCTCTAGGCTGCGTTCATAAATACTAAGATTAAAAACTAAACTACAATGAAAATGCTGAGATGAAACAAACTTTTTCTTTCTATTTAAAGTGCTCATATTCTGCTTTTGGACTTTTTCCCTTTACATTATTGTGCTATATATCTTTATATATCTATATATATATAAAAAAATATCAATCAAAAAATTTTATATAGCACTTTACAACTACCAGCAGGTATCCAAAGTGCTTAACAAAATGAGTATATATATATATATATATATATATATATAATATATATAATATATATTTCTGTGCACGTTATAGCTTTACAAAGCGAAAAAGCCCAAAGTGACTTGCCATCTCCAACAGAAAACACTGTTCACAAACTGCGTCAAAGAAGAAAGAAAGAAGATGAGAAACAGAGCCTTTGTCGTTCAACTTATGATACTGAATATCATAACTTATGATACTGAATATCATAACTTATGATACTGAATATCACCGACAGCATTCATTCACTGTTTGAGAAAAAAAAAGTAATGTCTTAAAGAACCTGGATACTTGATGATCTCACATTAAAACTTCAGCAGCTCCGTGTAGATTCTGGTGTTTAATACTTTTGATGAAGAATATTATTGCCAACATTGGCCAGATCTTAATGATAGCATATGATCTGATTAGAAAAAAAAGGTCTAAGAGGGTTTAGTAGGAAGGGTATTTAATTGTCTTCAGTACAATAAAGGTAAGGGTGAATCCCTCTATAAAAAAAATGAGCCTAAAGAGCAACGGCAAACTGAATTCTCCGTAGAAACTTACAATATGCCAGTTTGCCTTATGGTTGGCTGGGGTTGAGGATGGGGGTTGTCTATTGTCAACAGATTTCTTGAATGAACTGAGTATTATGGGGAGAGACTGCAAATCAAGTGCTAAGCCCTCCCACCCCACTGTCTAGACGAAATCCACAGAGAACCAGCCTACAAGGAGAATGACAGAGAAGACAAAGTTTCCCACTGAGGGCACAGAGAGGGAAATAGAAGCAGCCACTAAGGACTGGAAGGGGGAAG
>NC_045738.1:15134131-15143801 GCF_008692095.1 Etheostoma spectabile | reverse complement strand
GGGGGTGGCAACTGTCTGTGAATCAAAAAAGAGCGGGAAACACAGGAGTGTGAGAAAGAAGGGGGAAAAGAAATGGGAAGAATGGACATGAGTAAGACATCAATGGACTGACTGCAAAGCCGTACCAATACCAAGCCGAGTCAACTTCAACCTACTCAAACCCCACCTGGTTACAAAGTGGGTCAAAATCAAAAATGATATGCAAGAAAACATATGGTATCTATTATTTAAGGTTATGTTTAACTATGAGGCCTAAAGTAACGTAAACAACATGGTTAAACCAATATGACATTTCTGACATTGCACTTTAGAATCAGCTGTAACGGCCACGTAAGAGTGAACACAGGGAATTTGTGACTATGGCTTTTTGTTGCTCTCACAGTACAAACACAGTAATAGACATATGGCTATAAATAGAGCTGGGCAATATATCAATATTATATAATTTAATTAATTTATCATTTATACTGTTTATTTATCCCCAGTGGGGAAATAAACATTTACACTCTGTTTGTTAGTAATCACTACACTCAAAAACATGATATGAGACTAGATATCGTCTTAGATTGTGGATATTGTAATATAAGGGTTGCTTTTTCCTGGTTTTAAAGGCTGCATTACAGCAAAGTGTTGTCATTTTCTGATCTTACCAGACTGTTGTAACTGTTCTATTATTTGCCTTTACCCACTTAGTCATTATATCCACACTACTGATGATTATTTATCAAAATTCTCATTGTGTAAATATTTAGTGAAAGCTTCAATGGTCAACACTCCATTATCGTTGCGATATCGATATCGAGGTATTTGGTAAAACATATTGTGATATTTGATGTTCTCCATATTGGCCAGCCCTAGCTATAAAAAAGGTAAACATAAACATTTTGAAACTATGTACAGTAGGTCTGCACGATTAATCGTTGTAAAATCGCGACCTCGATTCACCCTGTTCACGATTTAATTTTTGAATAACTTGGTGTATTTCTTTTTTAATTTTTTTAATTATTTTACAAGACAAATGCATCACAAACTCTACTACATTCTTCTGTGAGTTTTGAACTATGCTCTCCCTTCTCTTCATTGAAGCCTCTACAGTTGAAACCTGAAGTTTATATACACTACATAAAAAGACACATATGCTTTTTTTCCCTCACTGTCTGACATGAAATCAGACAATCACTTTTCCTGGTTTATGTCCATTACAATTACCAAAATTATTTATATTTGCTAAATGCCAGAATAATGAGAAAAGGATTTATTTAGATTTTTTTTTTATGACTTTCTTCAAAGTCAGAAGTTTACATACACTAAGATTACTATGCCTTTAAAAACTTTTGGAAAGCCCAGATGATGATGTCATGTCTTTGGAAGCTTCGGATAGGTTTATTGACAACATTTGAGTTAATTAGAGACACACCTGTGGATGTTTTTTTAAAGGCACACCTGAAACACACTGCTTCTTTGTGTGACATCATAGAAAGTCAAAAGAAATCAGCCAAGATATCAGGAAAAAGATCTGTGGACTTGCACAAGTCTGGTTCATCCTTGGGTGCAATTTCCAGACGCTTGAAGGTGCCACGTCCATCTGTTCAAACAATTATAAGCAAGTATAAACACCATGGGAATGTTCAGCCATCATACCGCTCAAGAAGAAGACGGGTTGTCCCAGAGATGAACGTGCTTTGGTTTGAAATGTGCAATTCAACCCAAGAACAAAAGCAAAATACCTTGTGAAGATGCTGGCTGAAGCTGGTAAGAGTCATGTCATTATCCACAGTGAAACGAACACTGTTCCGACATGGGCTAAGTTTGGGCAGTTTGCAAATGCACACAGGGACAAAGACCTTAATTTTTGGAGACATGACCTGTGGTCTGACAAAACTAAAATCAAACTGTTTGGCCTTAATGACCATCGTTACGTTTGGAGGAAAAAGGAGGAAGCTTGCAAACCTGAGAACACCATCCCAACTGTGAAATACGGGGGTGATAGCATCATGTTGTGGGGTTGTTTTTCTGCAAATGGGACTGCTGTACTTCACAAAATAAATGGCATCATGAGGAAAGAACATTGTGTGGAAATACTGAAGCAACATCTCAAGACATCAGCCAGGAAGTTAAAGCTTGGGCGCAAATGGGTCTTCCAAATGGACAATGACCCAAAGCATACTGCCAAACTGGTTACAAAGTGGCTTAAGGGAATAAAGTCAATGTCTTGCAGTGGCCATTACAAAGCCCTGATCTCATGCCTATTGAAAATGTATGGGCAGAGCTGAAAAGGCATGTGCAAGCAAGGCAGCCTACAAACATGGCTCTGTTACACCAGTTCTATCAGGAGGAATGGGCAAAAATTCCTGCCAACTATTGTGAGAAGCTTACGAGAGGATATCCAAAACGTTTGACCCAAGTCCTCCAGTTTAAAAGGCAATGGTACCAAATACTAATGAAATGTATGTAAACTTCTGACTTTGATGAAAAGTAATAAAAAATAGTCTAAATAAATACTTCTCTCAATATTCTGGCATTTAGCAAATATAAATAATTTTGGTAATCTTAACGGACATAAACCAGGAAAAGTGATTGCCTGATTTCATGTCAGACAGTGAGAAAAAATGTCTTTTTATATAGTGTACGTAAAGTTATGGTTTCAACTGTATGTTTACAGGCCTGTGGTGATGCACAATGTGCCATAGGTGCCAAAAAAATCA
The DNA here is from genome assembly GCF_008692095.1 of Etheostoma spectabile. Lineage (NCBI taxonomy): Eukaryota > Metazoa > Chordata > Actinopteri > Perciformes > Percidae > Etheostoma > Etheostoma spectabile. The sequence continues at coordinate 15,141,096 of NC_045738.1, read as the reverse complement.
GTTTGGTACTGCCAATTTGTTTTGTCATGGTTCATGTGTGCAATAAACATTACACTTTGTGAGAAAAAAATCGTGGAAGAGAATTGTGACATCAATTCTAAGCTAAAAAAATCGTGATTCATATTTTTCCCCAAATTGTACAGGCCTAATGTACAGTTATAAAGTTAAAGTAAAGTTTATGATACTACATGTATGTACAGATATTGCCATAATGTAATATCACATCAATATCAAGTGACAAGCTGTTCCTGGGCATACCACGGGGTTAGCACATCATAATGCATTTGATTTGCTTAAGGCTCAAAAGCCTTGCACTCATTAGATCCCTAGTACTAAGCTCTCCAGAGCGTGGTTTCAATGCCACATGTGCTGCTGCTCGGAGTACAACTGGGGAGAAGAGTGACTGTCAGTTTTTAAGTGGGCTGTGCAATCAATTTGCATTTTCTCACGCTACTCTCCGGGCCACTGACTGACTGACCCAGGGCCCCGTTTTAATCATTCATAGGACTCACTGGCTGGCCAGTGGTGGATAGTGATATTTGATTGTGAACCAACACCAACATCAAGGCATGGACTAGCCACAAAAGTATCCAGTAACACATGCCTCTGACTGTATTAATGCACTTATGTCTTCCAAAGTGACATAGTCTATATCCACAACGTTACACTTCCGGGATTGTACAAGTGCCTCCGGAAATTCTGCTGGATTTCCCTGACCGGCTGTACGTTGCCTTTCGTTTTCTTTGTGTTGGAATTTGAATTTGTGATGACTATGGGTTAACTGCTCCTCAAATCTCTGCAGGGTGAAGCCAGACAGTTAGCTACACTATCTATCCAATCTTAGTTTTTCTGTTGCATGACTAAATCAACAAGTTCCTTCCCGAGGCCATTTTGCAGTTTCACCGAGGCTCCGTCAGGAGCTTAGCGTCGCCCATGACAACGTTTTTCTCCCATCCCCAAATCCTGTGTGGACTAGCCAGACCCTTCTCTGCTGTGCTGTGGAGGATGGTCTGGTAAAGCAAGACTACAACGCAAGGCAACAAGGCTGTGCCAAAATCTTGTTTGAGACATCTTTTTTTACACGTGGAAGAGCAAAGTCAAAGCTGCCGCTGCTTTTCGGTTAAAAAAGATTGTCCTTTTGCCTGTGAGAACACACAAAATTGAATCTAGTCCAGAGTATACTCTAATCTGACCACACACCTGCCAAAATACAGACACATAATTGTTTTAGTCTGTTTGACTTCACTGTAGGTGCTTGGTTTCTAGGAAAACACCTCATGTTCCCTTATGCTACCTGAGTTGGAGCAGACACACTAATGAGACAGTATGCAGCAGAGAGGGATCTCCTCTTGAGGAGGAGGGGTGGCAGAACCAACAGCTGTATCATGTGTCACTGGCTGATCAAGAGTACCTGGCATTCAGTTTATGGTCACATAAGTGGAAAGCTTCCGTTACAGCTGAGACAAAGCCAGGCCACTCAGACTGTTAACTGCCACTGTGACCAAGAAAGAAACAGTTTACTGGCCATGGCTGACATTTGTTTTGTCACCAGGACAAGAATTTGCTGAGCATGTTCATCTACAGCAGTAACCTTGTGTTACGTCAAGGTTATTGCTGTATCAACATGTTCAGTAACAAGGTTTTGTAGTTTTTAAACTCGGGCTGTTATGTAGCTGTCAAAAACAAATATATAAAAAGGTAAACGTCACAGCTTTTTTGTTCCAAAAACAATCAAGGATCCTGCCAATGTTTTTTTCTTTAGGAAAACACTGCCTACCTACTCACTCTCAAAAAAGGTCCCATGGCATGAAAATTTCACTTTATAAGTTTTCTTAACATTAATATGCATTCCCCCAGCCTGCCTATGGTCTCCCAGTGGCTAGAAATGGTGATAGGTGTAAACCGAGCCCTGAATATCCTGCTCTGCCGTTGAGAAAATGAAAGTTCAGATGGGCCAATCTGTAATTATGAGGTCATAAGGGGCAAGGTTACCTCCCCTCTCTCTGCTTTGCCCGCCCAGAGAATTTGGCCCATCCATGAGGGACAGACATCATGGCTTTCAAACGAGCAAAGTGGCAGTTGATCAAGGCCACACACCCAGCTTCCACCTTGCCCCCCCCCCTCAAAAGCTACAGAAATGGCACATACTGAGGAAAGTTCATTGTGGGACTGGCTCTAGTGGCTGTAATTCTGCGCCAAGGCTAAATTTTGGGAAAGACACTTCCGATATGGTATTAGGGGACCACTACGGCCTATATGAAGCATCCGAAAAGCACCATGTCATAGGACCTTTAAGGAATTAGAAAACAGCACTGGCTAAATGTTGTATGTACACAACATGGACATGGCAAAACAGGTTAAATGTCAGATTCTAGGTGCTGTGAGATGAGTCAAGGGTCAGTGGGTGACGACCTGGGGGCCTTGAAATGAAAGAGAGTATCCCACTGTCACAAGTTCTCAGGTGACAAGGCGACGGTGGTTTAAGCTAAACACATCTCAATCTGCACTAGCACGACAAAAACCATGACATAATAATTAATTACATGTATTTAGCGCTTTATCATAGACACTCAAAGCGCTTCAGGAGGGAGGACTACTCTCTAACACCTCCAATGTGTACCACCCACTTGGGTGATGCGCGGCATCCTTATGACGCCAGACGCTCACCACACATCAGCTTGGTAGAGAGGGAGGGGAACATGTTTTTTTTAGTGGTGGGGGGAACCGGAGCACCCAGAGAAAACCTACGCAGACACGGGGAGAACATGCAAACTCCACAAAGAAAGACACCCTTTAATGAAGCCCACACACTTGACTGATGATGCCAATGACATCTCAGTGAGTGACACAGAAAGTCCCCAGTACCTTTCGGGAAGGATTTACGTCATATGTCATTAAAAAACGAGTTCAAAGAATCTTATTTCAGTCTCGCAAGACAGGCAGTGACATTCACTCGTTCAATTGTGATGTTTTGGCAAAATACCAGTAGAGGCTAAACAGACTCCCTGGTTACAGTTTAGAACCTTCAAGCTTCACCCAGGGCGAAAACATCCTCCATCATCCTAACTGCTATAGTGTTTTATCAAAGGGAAATATAAATAACTCCAATGGACACATGTAACGTTACTGTAAAAATTGCCAACAACTTAGCGAAGAGACGTAACGGAATAATTTACCTGTAGTTCCGATTTCCATTCATGAGGTCTCTGTCCGGATCACTTCCCGGATCACAGTAGTCAAACGTTTGGGACTCTTCCTCCGTTTAATCCGGTGTCTCCTTCGGCAGTGCGCCGCCTCTGCCGCGCTGAGTGGCCGAGTGCCCTGCTCTCTGGTAGCTCCTCTCCCAGCAGAATGTCAACAGGGGCCCTTCGGTACGGTCGTTTTTTGCCGGCCGGGGGGTCTTCGGCGCCCCCGTGTCGGCCCACCACCGTTCGCGCACGGTCAACGTATCCAATCGGATTCCACTGCCACGGCGAAAGCTTCTGGCTGTTCAACGCGACACTATGGCAGTGCAAACCTGCTAGTTAGCCAAGTTAGCCCGCTAGAGAGGAACTGTCAGGATATCATCATAGCGGGGTCACTGAGTCCAAATGAATTCTTACCGAATTATGTACATTAACAGAGACGACATAAATTCGTGTCTACTGGACAGCGAACGTCGGGGTAGCTCCAGTAATTAGCTGACTAGCTAGCTCGGCTGTCAGATAACGTTAACGTTAGTTGGAATTCTGACAGACGTCTAATGTTACTTTTATCGGGTTAAAAACAGCCGTTGTCACGGCCCCGTTTCCCCAGTGCCATATCCCAATGACATCGTCTTCTGTAGTTTGTATCCCGGTGCCAAAATAAAGCTGTCAGCACCGGGCAGTATTCGCCGATAAGTGTCAAGATATGCAGTCTGGTTGACAGATCAACTCCGCGGGGCTTCGGCAAGCCAGCTAAATATGGTGAAGTTGCCTTTCTGACACCGACAGGAAGAGGTGGGCTCTGTGTCAGCAGACGTCAGAAGAATCAACTCCGCCTTCCTCTAAAGGTAACCCTACGCTTACAATACTATGAACACATGAGTGGATAAAAGATACAGCTTTTAACACATCAGACTCTATGAATTATTAGCTACATTTGTTTTAATACTGCAAGTGTCCTCTGCTGTCATGTTAAATGTGTAAGCTCCGTTTTATTTTCTGTTGAGACTTGATCAAATTTGAGTGTAGATTAAACTAAATTCTCATCGATATGCCAAAATCCAAGCAAACAATACAGTATTAGCTATGTAAATTAAAAAAATGAAACAACACGATTAATAAAAAACAATTTTATTTTCTTTAAAAAATAACCAACCCCAACAGAATTTCCATACTATCACATACAGAGCCAAAATAATATGCTTCCATGTCCTTTCATTCAAATCTATTGGGAAGTGCTATGACAAGGACTGTTCTTAATCATTGGCTTCAATATTGCTTAGTCAGACAGTGAGGCTGTGTGAAGAGGAGTTGCCTCTCAGGTGTCCATATGATGCATTTCCAGGGTGACTGCCATTTCGTCTCCCCCCTTTGCAAGGTGCTAATTGGTTTCAGTGAGTGAAGAACTGCATCTGGTTTCAGTGGTACTGGAAAAAGCCCCCAGTCTGATTTTTTTCATTTCATTTTTTCAGCAAAGAATGAGGGGTAAAACACTGGCCCCATCTGTGAAAGGCCTGGCAACTGGTGAGCCAAGATACATAACTGGTTATTATTATATATATATATGTATATATACAAATTACCTTGGACACAAAGAAGGATCAGTAAAACGGTGTACAAAGGCATTTTGATTATGCACGTTAATAAAATCTTTTGATCCCTTTCCACTCAAAGGGGCTCTGACCGTCAGACAAGATTTGAGGTGCTTAAAGGGCAACTGAGGTGGAATTTTGAGACCATCTCCACAGTGCCCTCTTGAGGATACACTCTGACACTAGTCACAATATTCATAATAATAATGACAAAAGGAGAAAAAAAGCAGTCTTTATAACCATTACACAATTGAGGCAAAACAACTGTCAGGCAGTGGCGAGCACAAGGCCCCTACCTCTAAGAAAACCAAAGTAAGGTGGCTCAGAATATCCTGTCATAAAAAATAATTACATGCATTTTTTTCATAAATCCAGAAAGTGACTAGATGTAAATGCAGGGCATATTAAGTAATAGCAATAGTGGCCCACCCTGTCCAATGTAGCAATCCCTTATCTGTGCCGCCCATGCACACAGAGCACCAATGGGGATTGGCTAACACAAGATACGGGACTGGTGCAGGGGATGCTGCAGGTGTGTGATGTTAAAAGTGAGAATTGACAGCAAGGATAGAAGGTGATGATGGAAAGGGTGGCAAGCAAGTTTTGACTTGGAGGGAAATAAGCGGACAAGTGCATCTGAAGGAGTGGGTCTCTACATGCTAAGAAAGAGACGGAGAAGGAAGATATGTGTGTGCTTCTGCTATTCAGGCTATGAGCTCTAAATGCCTGCAGAGGGAAGAGCTTTGTGTAAAAATGGAGATAGGTGTGTACAGGTACGCAAAGAAGTGTGCGGTTTTGTAGTTTAGAGTGCATCCTGTGGCGTCAGCTCTACTGATACATGTTGGAATGTGCAGAATGATCGGAGCAAGGTCAATTGCTGAATGTGAGTTCAGCTTTGCAGCACTTAAGTGATCACAGACTTTCTATTTGCCTGCATTCAAATCTACAGAGGAGTGTTGACCTTGCCTATTGCCTTAGTTACCCATTTGTTCTGAAAGCTCTGCAGGTGTGGGTCTGAAAACTTCTAATTAATCTGTGTCAAGCCTCAGGACAGACAAGAGTCACCATTTTGAAGTAAAGTATATCATTAAGTAAAAACAAAGTGCCTCGTAAATCCTAAAAGAGCAATGCATACAGAAATGAAAGAATATCTTCCTGTTTAGGTGCCCCTTTTTCATTGGTTGGCATCACTTTTGGCTGGTTAATAATGCTGGTTTAGGTGCATGGGGTGCAAGTATATTCGATACACTGAAGAAAAAAAAGGTCCCTCTATTGTTATGCTAAGCTTGCCTCTATGGGCTAAATCTCTAAGGGACTGACCAATCAGCACAGAGAGTGCGGCAGGACCTCTCTCCTGTATCTACGATATGCTACACCTGCTTTTTCTGTCTCTGCTAATATAAAGACCAGAGGGCTAGCCTCACATGTACTAACAAAGTCTTGTGCAGGACAGGTGGCACCTACATGCTAACACTAAGTGCTAATGTACCATACCTCGGACTCCTCAAGGCAGTTTAAAAAAATAACATTATTCAAAAACATTAAAAACATGAATGTAGTTCATGACAATGATAAAATGATACATGTAAGTGTGCGTGCCCAGTACCACCCCTCTGGAGGATCCCCATACTAAGGGGCTTGGAACACTGGCATCCGGCATTCGGATGGGTAAAGAGGCAGCATTGTGATGGCAGTTAAGAAAGTTTTTTGTGATTTTTTTTTTTCTCTTCTTTCTAATCGCCTATTTTCCTCCCAATCTGTATTGCATACGTACATACACAGGAGTGTGAAGGTAGCGTACAATACAAGTACATAATAATAACCACATTTAAAAATTCTACATAAAAAAGATCAATAGTCCTGGTAAAGTAAGAACAACAAAATGACAATAAAAATAATAATATTCATAACCGTTTGAGTGCATGAGGCTGTAGAGTCTGCCTGTGATTTACAGGTGAAGGGCTTTATGTTTCTTGGATTTGTGAGAATAACTTGCAAGTCTGTGGAGTGTGTGTGGTGGGTAGTCATTGGGAATAAGGGATGGGGATGAGGTGGTGGTGGGCTGTGCGCCCACTCAGGTAGAAATGAGGTGGGAAGGGTCAATGGTGGTGATGGTTGGTGTAGCTCAGGCGAAGTACATGGTCCTCAGGGTGTCATGGTGAATCTGAACAGCTTTGGCCAGTGCCTG
>NC_045738.1:15131749-15134121 GCF_008692095.1 Etheostoma spectabile | reverse complement strand
ACCGTTACTCTGACCAGACACATGGCTGCCCTCTCCACTGCAGAGAGATGACAGGGAGAGAAGTTGCAGAACAAAGATCAGCAAAAATTCATATGTGACTATCGGCACACAGTCACTGGTAGCACTGTCTCTCAAACTTGGGGTCCAAATCCAATGTAGGGTCAGTTTATATGTAGACAGTGTTGCAGGAAACAGTTGTAATAATACTGATGTACTTTGTTTTGTTATATTTGTGATAAAGTAAATATGTTTTAAATATCAAACTGCTTCTAAAGACAGATTAGAGAAGAGAGCCTATAGAACATTTCAAAATACTTTACAAAATTAAAAAAATTCCAATTGCTGTGGGTCTTGAGAATTTTGGTAAACAAAAACTGCCACACAATCAGCATTTGAGAAATTCTGTGTTACATCTTCCATAGCCACACTAACCTGTCATGCTCTTTGTCCACCAGATGGTAGCGGGCGCGGAAGGCCACAAGACGAGCGTAGTAGGCTGGCGCAGGGATGGAGACTGAGCGGGTACAGCGCACATACGTGTGGCACAACTGGTACGTTAGAATCTGCAACTCATCAGCCGTGAAACGATTGTCGTCCCATAAGACGTAGTAATGAGACGGCCGGCTGGTGCCCTGGAGATAGAGAGAAGGCAATAAAAATGAGATGAAACCTGACACGCAAAATAAAATGGCTACGTAAAACAAACCAATGCAGTATGTAGGATTTTAGGGTCAAAGGCATTCACTCTTATTTTAATATATTCAGGGATTGTCAAAACGTAATCACAGAGCACTAAAACATACAGATTCTGTTATTATTACCTGTATGCCTGCATGGCTACACAGGTAGAAGTCAAACTCAAAGGGATGAGTGATGCTGGTGTCCACCGTAGTCCCTGCAGGAATATTCCCACTCTTCCCAATCTATCAACAACAACAAAAAAGAAGACATTATTAAACATATGAAAACAAGTAACTATGAAAGAAATGAAAACACATTTTAAAATGTGTTAGAAAATAGAAAAGCACACCCGTTCAGACTTGTCAGCACAGAAGAGGCGTGTGTGGTGACGTTTCTGCACCACAATGTAGGTGATGCCTGGCTGATAGTCTTTCTCCAACTTGATGCACGCATCTCTGATGGCCAGGAGCTCGTAGTGGAGAATCTTCACACAAGGCAATTGTTTATTAGCTCACTGATATTTTATTTTTATTTCATAGAAACATGCAAAAATGCACATCAAGTTAAGGAAAAAGATATGTTTACATATTTAGGACAATCCAGATAATCCATCAAAGAACCCATATCAGTTTCAACTACTATGCCGTCATATTACCTGGGGCAACTGTCCCTCAGGAACTCCATCTCTATAGAAAATGATCCTGGTGGGCTTGAACCGGGTCGACTTGTAGAACTGAATTAACAGTTCACGCACCATGTAAGACAAATCTTCAATGATTTCCTGCCTGGGTCTCTGGACTCGCACTGTGGCACAGTATCGGCTGGGATGAGCATCCATACTGCCTACCACCTGGAAGAGAGGGGAGTGACGGAGTTTCACATGGCACGGTGATTTGATTCCCGCTGGTAACACATTTGCAAAACAATGTATTGAACATCTTGTTAGTGGGACGGATCCTAATCCACTCAATCCACTGTTATCAGTCATTAGTCCCAATGTGTATGTTTGTACATTAGCATCCTCTAGAGGCCGCCACTGCAAAGTGTGGGAGGCTCAACATCAACCTTTTACTTTTTTCCCTCAAATAGTTTTACTGCATCTAAAAATCATACTTTTTCACCTGTTTTCTTCTGATTTCAGAAGGAACAAGACAGGTCCGCTCTCCTCTCCAATCCTCTCACGCGTTTGTAATAATTTCTAAGCAACAACACAGCCAACCACAGCTAAGCTGAGGTCAAGGGCGGAAGCGTGTGGACGTCATTTCCTTTGTTTCCCTAAATCCCTCACTAGCTCCTCTCTTACTACCTCCTTTTTTTCTTTGCTCAGCCTGATTTATTATCTATCCGAGTCAAAACAAAAAGTCAGATTGACTGCAGACTGCAGTTTCTCATGAAATGGACTTTCAAAGCAGGGCATTTGCCATTAATTTAATGCATCAGAAAATAACAAAACCAAGCACTTTTAGAGTCCTTCAGGCTAAATCACTTCTTAAGTGTTATGAACTGCCTTAGAGTATACAGTACTTATTAAAGATGTAAATTGGGGCGGTAACTAATGATGTGTTTTGATTAAAATGCAAAAATGAATTACAAATGCCAAAACTACCAGAGCTCAAGGTTTATCATCTCGTTTATCCAACAGTGGGAAAATATATATATATATATATATATATATATATATATATATATAT
>NC_045738.1:15129441-15131739 GCF_008692095.1 Etheostoma spectabile | reverse complement strand
ATATATATATATATATATATATATATATATATATATATATATATTTCTCCATTTCTATTGTGCATTTATGTTACCATAACAGTCAAATTGATAATAGACACTCACATATGAGCTCAATGTGTTGACATTTGCTCTACAGTGTCTGTGTTAAAGATTAAAAAGGTGGTAAAGCTCTTCTGCCTTAAACATACTGTGGCTGTGGGTTTCTTCTTTAACCAGCATTGCTGTGCACCATGGTCACCCAGTGCCACTGTCACCAAGCAACCACAACCATGTGTTTGCTTTTCTGTGACATCTTGATATCATTTGCATTATTTACATGAGCTGGTTGCTACTAAACAGGGTGAAGCAGCTTTCAGTTTCTATGAGCTCTATCTGAATAAAACTCCCAGAAACCTGCCGATCCACTGCTACTCAGTTCTTTTAAATCAGCTGAAGACCTTTCTTTTTGATGCTGCCTTTCTTTAAATGACTGCTATTTCTTTAAATTTCTTATGCGCACTGTAACTTTATTCTTGTGTTTATGTGTCCTAATGTTTCTATTTTGTTTTAACTGTCTATTCATGTGTTTTACAGTTTTTAAGGCTTATGATTTTATGTTTGTACTTGTGTTTTATCTGTTTAACTGATTTTGTAAAGCACTTTGAATTGCCCTGTTGCTGAAATGTGCTATACAAATAAAGCTGCCTTGCCTTGCTTTTGTGATTTGCCAATAAAAAGGAGGGACCCTGCCAACACAGCATCTGGATACCACACTACACTGTGGCAATTATTAACAATTATTTCGATGTTTTTTTTAACTTGATTTAACTACAGTATATACTTTTAGATTATGTTTTATGGCTTTACAAAAAAATGGAAAAATTATTCACCAGATATAGTTTTGATCCACTTTACGCCATCTGTATATCGGAGCTGACACAGGGCTGCTGTGTCCAACACAAACAGCAGCAGTGGACAGAACCTGCCTGACATTCATGCATATCAATTCTGTGAAATAAATTAATTAATTTGACTTGGAAATTTGTAACAAGTGGCAGCCAAGTGCTTTCCCTTTTGATGGCTCGTCTGGGGGCTCTCGATGCCCCCGACTGTATTGAAAAGAAAAGTCAATGTTTTCCCCCCCAACAATAAATTAGGGTGTCAAAAGCTGTTTTCTCTTCCTCTAATGTGTGCCTTTGTGGAAGTTTTAGAGTTATACTAAAACATAACGAGAAGTATGTTCAAAAAATTGCTTCACTGCCTGACAAATATAGCAATAAACAGCAAACCCAGCATTTAAAAGGAGTCTTCAGAAACCTATGGGTAATGACAAACCGTTTGTTCTACAGCCTATAATCTTTAAAGAACACAGACAACAACTACACAATATATTGTTGCAACGAACACATAATTCCATTATAAATGACCTAGACTTATTTTTGATTAATCAAGTCATAGTCTCTTAATAACATGAAAAATGCCCTTAACAAGTTACTAGAGCCAAAAGCACTCCAGTGTTTGTCACAGCGGAGTTTAACCTCAACGCCCAGACTTGACAAGTGGCCTGACTTTCTGTGTCATGCAATAGTTGCCCATTCCCTTCCTTTTCCTAAGACTGTGTTCAAGTTCACCTAGTGTTAAGTGTTATTTCTGAGACTTACAGCAGTAATGGAGGGCTTCTTGCCATCTCCAGCAGGGGGGTGTGTGACATCTGCTCCCAGGAAGATAACCGGCTGCTGAAACACTGCTGACCTGAGAGTGCAAATGGACGAGGACATGCAAATTACACTTGCTCATAAAGGCAGTGTGGGGTTGCTTTTAAAGAGTTGTGTTAGGCTTCAAAAACTTAAATTGTAACATGTAAATTGTTGCATATGAGACCAAATAAAGGATACAAAACTTGCATCTTAGGTGAAAATACTGAAGGAGCCACTTAAAACTGACTGAAAGCCGTTAGACCCCAAAAGTAAAAAATTAAATAAATGAAAAATTATAAGAATAAATCAAATAAATAATATAATTTTAATTATATGGTTTAACAGTGACATATATGGAAAGATGCAGTCCAAGGTCTTAAATAGACAGCATCGACCTGTGACAGTGGTCTTACATGAATAGGTTACACAGGGTCAAACACCTGTATATACTATGTATGTGACAGTATTACTAAAATGTTTACGGTTGTCCTCCTGCCATGAATGTAAAACTAAATCCAAAAGCAGCCCAAGCAAAAGCTCACCGTTGATGAGGCACCAGGATGTTGTTGATGCCTCCCAGCTTCACATTGATCTTGAGGCAGAGGTTGGACAGGGTCTG
>NC_045738.1:15128510-15129431 GCF_008692095.1 Etheostoma spectabile | reverse complement strand
GGGGACGTCTTCACCACGTTCTTCACCTGGACACACTGCGTCGCCATGCCCAAGAGGGTGTCTCCCACACGCTTTACCTCGGCTAAAGGGGACAGTTGAGAAATATGACATGAAGAACACCATGATGATAAAGGACTGAGGTATCATTTTGTCTTGGATCTGTCTTGATGTCTCTTGATGATGCCAAACTGAGTGTATATCTAAGAAGAAAAAGAAAAATAGCATACCATAGACAGGGGTTTTTCCTGGCAGGATGACAATGATGAGCTGCAGTCCGGAGTAGGTGTTCTTCAGGTGTCTGAACATGGGCTCCACGCTGTCCGCTCCCTGGGCGTATTTACAGAAACAAGGCTGGCCTTGGATGGGCATCCCAGCATCTTTAGAGATTTTACGCAGCTGGTCTGTGAAGTTCCTGAAAGGAAGCCAGATTAGTTGAGACAAAATTCAGCAAGTTAAGGCATGTGTATTGCTGAGGCAATGTATCCCTGCTCATTAGGACATATTATTGATTATATTATAAAGAAATGAATCACGGTGTTTGAGATACTAAGTGTAGGCTGAATATGGCGTTGCATATTTACATTTTTTTCTCTTGTTAGCAGCTTAATCAAGATGGCGAAAGAGTGTTATGGAGGAGATAATTTCATTCCTCCAAAAGAAATGTATTTCCACTGTTACCACTCATTAGTACTTACTTGAGCACCTCTTCTCTGCATTGTTTCTGGGGGGCAAAGCAAGCAATCGCCCACACTTTGATCTCAATGCCGTTATAAAACTGTTTCCCCCTCATGTCCCACACTCCCTGGTTGGGGGTTGCTATGGCACGGTTCTGTGGAGGAGACAAACAGAGGGGAGAAAGTTTAAATCAGGTCACATCTTCCACAAAATAATGTGTGTGTGTGTGTGTGTGTGTGTGTGTGT
>NC_045738.1:15117144-15128500 GCF_008692095.1 Etheostoma spectabile | reverse complement strand
GTGTGTGTGTGTGTGTGTGTGTGTGTGTGATGTTTGTTTGGAGTGTTCATTCTGACTCTCCCATCAAAACTCAATGTGTTTTTAAATAATAAATGGGCCATGTATTACCCGTCCTCCATACTGCAGGATAGGGGGTGGAAGCACCCTGCCCGTCACCTCAGCCATGTCATCTTTCACCTTGATCCCAAACTCCTGGATGTACGGGTCTAGGTTGAAGTTAGCATTCTTCATCTGTGAAGAGAAACAGATATTCATCATATCTCACGGCCTCTGTGTTTTACACTTTAAATTACTGAGTCAGACACTCGTATAACCTGTTGTTACGTCAGCTGTGTGGCCTCCACCCTCTAGTTGTCTCTACAACTCACCAGCCTGCTGATCTCCTCCTGCCTGTCGGGAGCGGAGCGAGCTGTGGCTTTGATCATAGTGGAGGTCTGATTATCTGTCAGCTTCTTGATGCATCGTTGACCTGCTACAATGTTACACACCTGTGACAAATAAATCTAGAGTCATTAAGGGGTAAACATTGGTTATTCACTTGCACTAATCCTGGATGTATCTCAAAATAGTGTGCAAGTCAGTGCACATGGTGTTATTATATATGAACACACTTTATTGGTCTTGAAATGATAAACTAAGATATTGTATCACAGCTAAATTGTCCTTGAACCCTTCCTCACCTCCAGAGGCAGGTAGGTGTGCTTCTGCTCTTGCCCCACCTGTAGGCAAGGTAGGTGGGGGTATTTTAGCTGCAGGTTGTACTTCTGCTTGAAGTACTGGGCCACTGTACATTCTACTGTCTGCCCACTTTCGAGCTGGAGGGGAAACCTGGTGGAAACAACAAAAACGTGAATTACTGTAGGATCTGGTACTAAGATGAAGAAGATGCCTTCGCTGTAATGGGTTACAAAATATTTTTGAGTGGATGTAACCCAACATGATCATGAGTGTGTGGCGCAGTCAGTGACCTTGTACCAACAAATGTTCGTCTGTCATCGCAATGCATCACTGGTCAGCAGCTCCTGATTTGCTGATTCATCTAAGTTGATGTTAAAATGCTAATTTATCAAAGTTGCTTACTCAGTTTGACCAATAGACTTAAACAGGTTGATGCAACAGCTGTTACTTTCTCTTTTTCATTCTGACACGTTCTCTTTCAAGTTCCAATCTGTCAAACAACTTAAAAAATAAATAATTTGGGATAGATAGATAGATAGATAGATAGATAGATAGATAGATAGATAGATAGATAGATAGATAGATAGATAGATAGTATTGTGATTTTAAACATTCTGCAATACATTTCAATTTATAACCTTTTTTCCAACTTACTTACTATGCTGTATCTGATTTTTCCCCCACCCCCAATGGATACTTTATTCAAGTTTACGAATGAGGAACCTTTGCTAACATTTCAAAATAGGGGATTTCCACTGCAGAAACTTCCCAGAGATTGAGAACCTTTTTGAGGAAATCAGGAACTTTGCCAGTGCTGGCAGGAGCTAGAGATTAATATAGCTCCTCTAGGAGAGTTCCAGGTGCAAAGAAAGTGCCAAAAAAGAGTCAGATAACAAAGACAGAAGGAGAGGTGCTTGAAAGAGCTAGTAAGTGACAAAGAGTAAACAAGAGTGACAAAAATAAATGCCCATAAAACACTCAGCAGAATGTCAAGTGTGGAGACAGGCAAAACAAGCTATAAGATGATCTCTACGGCAAACTGGTTATTCACATCTAAGCAGATTATTCAAATCCTTAGAGGGAATTTTGGGGATATCTTAATAATGTATACAGATAATGAATGGGTGTATTTGATAATGTAATTCAATGCTTTCTGCATACTTACGTCTGGTGGCTGGCAGGTCGCCGGGTGACATTGCATACACGATACTTCCTCTTCATTTGGCCACAGTGGGTCACCTCTACCTTCAGGCCTGGCAATGCCAACGAGAAGTGATGTTAACAAGAATTAACACAAACAGACACAGAAAGACAGACATTAAATTTATAAGTAGAGTAATCAGAAAAGCTTCTTGTGAAATAAAATAACACCACAATTAGGGGTGTAAATCACACCTTATCACGATACAATATTAGATTGTTTCTTTGGACAATAATACAATATTTATGATACCACAAAAGTCTACCATGACACAATTTTGATTTGATTCAAATCAGGGGCCTGCGAGTGATGTGAGCAGATATATGCGCCAATTTTACAACAATCAGTTACATTTATATGTATTTACAAAAAGCAATTAAATTGTCAATTTCATTACCAAGCTTTTCCAGACATGTAATAACAAACTGCTCGTTTTAACCAGAGGAATAATAAATAAAAGTGGGAATTTCAAAATGACGGCGCATCTAAAAGTTGACGATACGTATTAATGTTTGGACTTTGTATCGATAAGAATAGATTGTTGATGATCGAATCAATATATATCGATTCAGATTGATGTATCGTTACACAATGCACCCAAACCACAATCAAAGCTAAAAGGGAAATGTTGCTGATAACTTATGTCAGTAACTTATGTATAAAAGGTCTAAAAAGAGTTTGCTAGATATGAGCAAAGAATCTTTAGACAGAGGCATGTGAGGGAAGGTGTACATTTATTTTCCTGTTAAGGGCTTCTCCTGGAGTGTTTGGAAGGCCCTCTCACACTAGTAGCCCACCTTTAATCTCCTTGGTGAAGCGGACCCTTTGCGAGTCAGTGAGAGTCTTGGGCTGCTCGTCGATATTGCGAATGTCCAAAACTTCACACATGAACTCAATTACAGGCTGGGCTTTGTAGAAGGCCGTGGCGGACACTAGAGGGAGACAGAGCAACAATAAGTCCATACAGGTCAGAGAAGAGCAACTTAACACATCTGTTATTAGCCTATTTAAGACATTTATCAGCGCAAACATTTATGTTACAAGCAGCCAAGAGAAGCTTGTATTTATAATATCATATTGTAATTATAAATCATATAATTAGTGGTTTCAAATCCTCTTTGGTCTCTGAGTAAATGTTCTCCATTTCTGACCCCCTTTTCTGCCCAGTCATCCAATGTCGGTAAAAAACAATGAGATCACTGACTGACTACACACACTCAGTCCCTTCAGTGACTCACCATCAATGTTAAGCATCATCTTCCACATGGCGGGGCGCACAGACTGGTGGAAGCCGAACCAGACTTCCCTCCCCCCACCCAGTGGGTGGTAGTATCCTTCAGGTGGGGAGAAAAATGAACGGCCCACTGGAGTGTACCTAATTGAAAAAAATGGAAATGATGAATGTGCGAAAAAGATTTGGCTTGATGCAAAGCATGACCTCAGTGTGACTTCATATCCATTGAAGTCTTGAACTCTAGAAACAAAAAAACCTACAAAGAAAAACACCATAACAGGAATTGTGAAGAAAAGTGCTTTATTTGTCTGAAACAGAGAAATAGAATTAGGAAACAGCATTACCACTGAACTGACAACTTGTTTGTCCTTTTTGACCATTTTTCGGTCAGGTATTGAAAGCCAGCTATCGCTATTCACCTGCTCAGCATCGTTCAGTGGACACTTTCACACAGGTCTCCGCTAACAGCTATTGTTTAGTCTCTCTGACCCCTGGAGCTATGACGGTCTGATGTATGTGAAGGGAACAACCCAGTTAATCTTGCTAAGTTGCACGGTTACATCTTGGCAACATGACTTTCCAATCTGCTTTTAAGCTGTGCATCCTTAGAAAAAATTGAATAGGGCGCCCTGGTTGGTAGAGCTGGTGCCCATTTCCAGAGGTTTACTTCTCGATGCAGTGGCCCGGCCCTTTGCTGCATGTCATTCCCCCTTTCACTCCCCTTTCCTTTTTTTCAGCTGTCAAAGGCCTAGCAATGCCCAAAATAATAATAATAACTGATTATCTAACTAAAGTACTTAGGAGTAGGGGTGTGGCAGTATGTTGTGTTTGTGTCTGCACTGGTGTAACTTAGAGAGAAAGGGTTCCTGTGGTGTACCTCATAGAGGCCAGGTGGCGCATGGCCACGTCGAGGGCTTGAACGGAATCGAGGGGGACCTGCAGCCGACCACTGACCAGAGTCTCCTGCAGCAGGCGCCATGACACTTTGGCCAGCCAACGGATGGACACCTTGAAGATGCGGTCTTTGCCCTCACCTGGAATGGTTACCTCAAAATCCACCTGGAGAAATCGAGGACAGAAACAGAGAGTAGAGGTAAAGAACAAGGCTGCAGGAAAGCAAGTAAAGCAAATTATCTGGCTGTGCAGTATACTGGAAACCCTGTGGTGTATATTTACAGGGACAGATACAAGAAAGCTGTAGATCTTCTAATCTAACTCTCTGCAAGAAAGCAAAAAAGCTAGGGATATTCCTTCAAAATCCCAAATAACAGAAAGCAGAATTCTTTGTCCTCAACACATTAAAACTATAAGTCTCCAAGCAGATAGTAACATTGGTCCAAAAAACAGTTTGTGATTGTTGTGAATACTAGGAGAGACATTTGTGCTCTGTAGGAGATAAATGACGCTTTCTATTTTTTCACATAACTCTTCTTCCCCTGGAGAAAGAGTAACTCCTGTCCAGACAGGTTTTAAGATTGACTTTATTGATCCCTGAGGAGAAATTAGTTTGTTAGTTAGTTAGTTGTAACAGAGTAAAGCACAACCACTGCAAACATCTACCTTCTCACTCCCAATTGGAAGTGCTAGCACCGTGTAGATGTTCTTCTTTCCGTCATACACTGGCTTCCTGTCGCCAAAGAGCTGGGGTTTGAAGTGTTGCACCATGTATTCCACCACCTCCCTGTAGGAAGTGACACACACACAAACACAGTATGGGATTAACATGCAACAAAAATGCAAGTAAGGCCAATTAAACCCATCGCCTCATCAGGATGCTCTATTGTGATGGGGGGTTCTCAAGATGATAGAATATTGATCAAGCAGAATGCAGCTGCTGGGTGCAATATTTCATGGTCACAGGCGAAGAGGCAAGGACAAAAAGAGTGAGGGAGCGGGCGGGGGGCCACCTTTCGATGCTCGGTGCCTTGGCCTTCATAAGTGTGGGGGATGAAAAGTTGTTCTGAAAAGAAAAAGGTCAAAGGGCTTGACCTTTGCATGCTTTCTGAGAGCTTTTGTCTCGAACCCTAAACCCAAAAGAGAACCTCACTGAATGTTGGAGAAGGTGGTGAACACATGCACCTGTAAAAGAATTCTTCAAGAATTCCAAAAAAACTATTCAATTACAAATTACTGATTTGTTCAATTGTTTGAAGAAATATCAGTAATTGTTAACTGAGAAGACAACATTAAATCAAAAGAAGAATGCCATACTTTATGAGGCCACTAGTATTAATTAAGTCAGGGCTGTTTTAATAAAAAATTACGTCAATAATGTCTATCTTTCAGGTTTTGAGAAAAGTAATGAATTGGTCTTTAAACATGCAAAAGTCTAAGTAAAGTTGTCAACAATAAAGGCTACCCCTTGTTTGTATAATGACACATGGCACCCGATTGAGAGACTCTATTCTAACCATTTTACACTGAGTCTTATTAAATGATTATTGATTATTCTCTTAAAGGGCCGAGGCTATTAATCAGCCACACTTTACAGTAAACTTGAGAGTTCACGGAGTGGACTAGTGCCTAGACACTGACAAAAGGTTCTTATATATTATATTATATTCCTGCTTTTACTGTCCTTGATATCTGACACATTTCCAAACAAAGTAGAACAACAATTGTATATTGTTGACAGTCACCTCATAGTGTGACATAACAATTTTAGTCAAAGGCAGAGAAAAGTATTTTAACAGGAAAATGGAATGCATGCCTTCATAGAAAGGTAAAATCTATTAGATCAAACCTGGCATGACAAAACATCTGTATTGTGTGGCACATTGCCATTTCACCTCGAAGGCAGACAGACAGCATATACCCCCCTGAATTGTGAAATATATGTTTATGTACGGTTTGTTGCTTGGATTAAAGTAATAAATGCGACAAATCATAACCATTGCAGCTCTTTTATGTTTTTCATTTGTTACAGCAGAAAAATAAAAATGGATGGGGCCATTAAAAACTGTCTAGGGATTAATAGTTTCATGAAAAAAATGACTAAAGCTTGCAAGGTAGCAAGTTACATAGCAATCTGCACTAGCCTAAATAGTTATAGGAAAGCTAAAGGAAGGCTGTCTCTTCACAATGTACAATGATGAACAAAACACCTTTTATTAAACATGCTCCATTATAATTGTTTGTAAGATGCCTTTTTTGCTCTTGCATCTTACGATTGGAAAGCCACTCGCAGTATGTTTATTCTACGTAATATTGTCTTTAAAACCCTTCAGTGACTTTATCTAGATTTTGACACAGCCACCCAACACAAGGGCTTCTTCAATCACACTGCAGCGCAAACACCAGTCAAGGTGACAGGGTCAGTTAAGTTAAATTCACTTTTGACTCCACCATCTGTCCAGTCCGGTGACTCGGGCAAAGCAACTGCAGGAGGACAAGGCCTCCTAGTGCTGAATATAATCTAAAACCCATCGGTATTTAGTATTTAATTTTTGCCACTGCTTTATGATCTTCAAGGACTGACGAGGACTCACACTAGGTATGATTTTCCCAGAGGCTTTGCCTTCAGTATAAAGCAAAGGATGACATTGATCTAAAGTTTGAAAAATGTGTTTCATTGCCTAAAATATCAAAAGCATGTCACAAGGTTCAGCCTTTTTGGCCCAAATTTGAGTAATTTATGATTAAATGCCTACTTATAACGCATTTTAATCAAATATTTGTTTCCTACATAGCAGTCAGAGCTGCATGGTGCAAACATAACACACTTTAAAGATAGTATGACTAATACATGTAAGGTATACTTGAGAGTTGAAGAGCTCTGCTTTAGCTACCACACATATATTTGTATTATTTTCCCCACAAAAAAAACATGGTTATCAACCTGTTAAAAATAAATAAATAGAATTACATTTAAATCCCAGTTGCATTGTTCATGTTGAAAGTAGCTGTTGTTGCTGCCTCCTGAAAAGTGATTACAAGTGACTGTTGGGCTTTCATTATCCAATTTGAAACAATGGAGACATTTCAGCTGCTTGTTGACGTCTTAAAATCAATGCCTTGCTGCCACAAGTTTATAACCGCTTATGACACATGACAACTGCCAAGTACTGATCTTTCAGATTCAATACATCAAAAATGAAGGTGTAACCACAGTCTTCACATGTCCTATTACCTGTTGACTCTCCGTGGGCACTTGTCTGGCTTAATGTCCACCTCATAGTGAAAGACGTCCATCTTTGGGATCTCGACCTCAAAGTAGTTGGCCAGCAGCTTGATGGGCTTGCCCACGGTACCCATGCCTGGCCGGCGGGGGGCATGGAACACCTGCTGCAGAGGTGGGGGGAAGGCCCCCATGGGCACTGGACAGACAATGGATAGGGAGCCATCGACAAGGGCAGGGGACAGAAAGAAGGTTCAGAGCAAAGAGGGTAGGAATGAGGAAGGTGGATGTGCACAAAGCAACAGTGAGAGCGGAAAAAGAGCAAGGCAAAGCAGAGGAAGGCCACAGGCAAAGTAGGAACACATGGGATAAGGAACGGTCAAGTGAGGAGGTGGCAAAGGAAGTGGTTGTGAGCGGCAGAGGGCAGGGCAGAGAGGGCAAGAAATGTGGCATAAGCCGGAAAAGGAAGCATGGGCAGGGGCCAAAAATGACATGGTAGCGGACACCAGAGTGAGTGGCAGTAACAGGAAGACAGGAAGAGGGAAGACAGGAAAAGAGTTAAATGATTAGAATGGAACAGTTAAGCAGCAAAATGTGCATTTGGGGCCAGGGAGAGGGAAAGGTGTGTTATATAAGTGGAGAGATAAAGGGTGAAGGAGGAAGATATTGACAAAGCATAAGGAAGAGGAGGAGAAACAACCAGATAAGGTAAAATAAGGATGGACAAGGGAGAGAATGGGGAGGATGGTAGAAATAGAAATGATGGCAAGGAAAGAAAAAGAAACACGTTAGAACAAAAAACTTTATTTACGTAGTAAAGTGTAATTTTTGAAGATGATTTATCACACAGGCTTTAATTTGGTTGTGCTTCCAATGACATCCCTGCTATACAGACTTCCAACAATGATGATAATCAATAGACAAAACAATCACTTTGAAGATGTCACAGGGGGATTTGGGAGTGCATGATGTAATGTTCCACTATTACTTGACATTTTATATTGACCAATTGATTTACAATTAATTGAGAAAATAATTCATAGATTACATTGATAATGAAAATAATCATCAGTGAACCTAAACATATTTTGCATACTCAATGTATATTATATAACCTAGGTCTAGTCTAGGCAGTTTTTCTCTGTCCAAAGAAAAAAAAGGTAGTCCACACAGCATACACTGATTAGTCCATGCTAGCATCATGTCTCAAAAACAAGTCTGAGCTGTTCAGGAGGTCTGAGCGGGGGTCCTAGACTGAGTGCTATAGATGTGAGGCTAGCTGTGACTCCTGCCTGAGAGGGGCCCAGTGCTTTAACCTCTGGGTCCCCAGAGAACAGCCCTCCTTCACCACAACAAAGACCCCAGCTGCCCTGCTCCTCCATCTCTCACACACAAACACGCGGGTGTACGACAGAGGAGCGCCCTTGCTTCGGCGAACACACACACACAGACACACACACACACAGGGGGCCCCCTCTACATTCCCAGCCTCACCATGGAGACACCACGGCAACACAGCATTGTCATGGATATCAGGGGACCTGTGTGTGTGTGTGTGTGTGTGTGTGTGTGTGTGTGTGTGTGTGTGTGTGTGTGTGTGTGTGTGTGTGTGTGTGTGGCAGGGTGCTGCTGTGGTCATGCTGAAGAGACCTTGGCCTTTTTGGTCTTGCCCTGGGCATGGTCCCACATCGGGCCAAGGTGCCTGTGTATCCCAAACTGGAAAAGCCCTGCTGTAAATCGCTGCTATGGAAATCCTTGGGTCAAAGATACCACTCAATCATATGTTGACTAAGCCTTCAGAAAATCCCAAACTGACACGGACAGTAGCTTTAGCCATAAAACACAGAAAGATGCTCTGTAGAATCACACTTTACTACAACACCATAAACACAGACATGTGTTGACCACACGTACTCTATGTGCAAAGATGCATGCATGTGTGTGAATACGGGAGTGTCTAAAGTGAGTTGTGATTGTTGCACACTCACACAATGACACACACACACACACACATCGCCCTCGTGCCAGTAAAGGCAGATGGTGAGAAGCGGAGCCAGCGCTTTCACACATCCCAAGACAATAGCAGTCTTTTCCGAGCGGCCAGACTTAAAGCAGAGCTTTGGAGCTGCATCATAACATGAAGACAATCAGAACTTACTGTCGTTACAATGACGTAACAGGCAATAAGCCTTTGTCACATGGGATATTACTACTTTAAAGTCATATCTAAGAGAGCATGTACATTTTTTGCACACAATATTGTGGTTCATTAGTAGCCACTTGGCAAATCTGCCCATTTCATGATCCTTTGGGAAGATCTGCAGTACAACCAACTTTAAGCCCTTTTTAGGCATCCTACTAGACAGCAGTAATAGGAGTGCTCAAGTGTAGCTAATGATAAAGGATGAGTGCTACCGAGCACAAATGCAAGTACACATTCAAATTGAAAGAATCTATCACAACGAAGTGAGGCTTTAAAACCTCAAAATAGAGAAAAGTAGTGGATTTGTACTAAGAGACCCCTTCCCTCATCCGAAGATCACAACAGGCCAAGTACAAGAATGAGAAGGAACAGACAAATATGTATTGTTTTGGTAATTGGCTGTGTTGACCATGAGCCAAACATGGCAATCAGCTCAATCTTGGAAAATAGCATATTGAATAATCACACTTCAAACACAAAAGCAGACTTTGAGATGAGGGGACCCAAGGGCCCTTCCCCCAACCAAAAAACATAAAAACAAGCCTATTCAACTGATTTCAAGGTTCAGTGTCTTGATTGACAATGCAATTTCAATCTCAGGCCTATTTGTACAAATAAAGACAGCCTGGAGATATCCAATGTGAGTTCAGAGATAGTTAACAGGGTCTGTGAGGTCACAACACCACCTCTTTAAAAAAAAAAAACATTCAATATATAAATATTGCCTTGAAAAACTACGAGACAGATTTAAGGCTGATTTGTAAATAGGTGGACTTTAGACCTTGGCATAATGTCAAACACTACCTATTTTCTGTTTTAATTAGCTGCCTCCGCACCTCAGTGTCAACCAAGAAAACTGCTAAATAAAGATGCTCCTCAGTCTTTCCAAGTCTAAAAACAGGTTATGTAAACTCTAACAGCGGATGCACAGATATAACAACTGAGGATTCGTTTTGGTTCAACATAAATAAATAATCTGTCCCTGCAGATGTCAGGCCTGTGTCTCTAATGTGCGCATGTAATGTAAGCCTAGGTGTTAAACACTTTAGACAACCTGAACAGTGGTAACCTGTCAGTGAAAAGAGAGGCTGGTCTGATGTGTGGGGTGTGCAGCCAGCTGCTGCTGCTGCTGCTGCTGCTGCTGCTGCTGGAAGGCGGGCTTCACCTCGTCCCTCCTCATCCAGATTCCCACGACCCCCCTGCCCTCACGCATGGCTTAGGATATTGTCAGCACTCCGACAGGCTTGTCTATAGCTATAAATCTGGATAAATAACAACGTTCTCTACAAAGTGGTGGGCATGCTACAAGAGAGCCCCCTTCATCTCCCACCCTCTCCTCTGTACACGTTGCGATGCAACAGACTGGGTTGTCACCTAGCTTCCTTCTACATACCCGTGACGCCAAGGCTAGGCTACAGTGCCCCTTTTTTTCCCCCAACTGCAGCTCAGGTATCCGGATTGATTAAGCAACGAAATAAACCTACCAGCGCCAGACGGTCCCGGCTCCATCCCATTCACTTAGCCGCGCGGGTACAAGCTAGCTTGTCCGGGGTGCTGTGGCCAAACCGCCGGCCCCTTCAGGCTGGAAGCGTCTCAGACTTCCAGCCCCCTCCTCTCGGCGTGTAGTCTTCTCCTTGCTCGGTGTACCCCCGCCCCCTGCCCCTGCCAGAACCCCCCAGACCCGCAGAGGAGTTGAGGCTAACGGCGATAGCTGATGCGTGTCTGCCCGTTGACCCTGGGGGTGGTAACGTTAGAGCTGGAGGGCGATACCGTCTTATTCCTGACCACTGTTCCTCTGCGGTGCGGTCCCTCCCGGCGCCGTTATTTTTGGCCGATTGTCCGCGGCGCTGTGATTGCCTGTCGGTCTGTTGTGCTCCCACACACCGTTCTAGCAGGATTCTCCAGCGGAACAAAAAAAGGGCC
>NC_045738.1:15099573-15117134 GCF_008692095.1 Etheostoma spectabile | reverse complement strand
CCCCCCCCCCCCCCCAAAAAAAAAAAATCTGAAACTTCTTCTTTGCCATTAGAAAGTGCAAAGGAACTGTTGATGAACTTGCTGTCACACCCCAGAGGTTGAAGGCGGAACTACACTGCAGAGATGCAAATGTGGGAACTTAAACTTAATATCACTTAATAATAAATTGAATTTGTACAGCGTTTTTCAAGGACCCAAAGTCACTTAAGACCATAGACTTGTATAAAACAAGAAGTTAGTAATCCCAACTACACAAAAAATGACCACAGAAAAATAAAAACACAAAAAAATGTAAAATAATTCAGGACAATTTAAGATCAGTCAATTATCCTCTCTCAAGGTTTAAATCTAGAAAGCGTGATAATTTAAATCTCTTTTAGCAGTTGTAGGACATGCCTGTTAGCAGCAATTGACATGATATGTATCTTATATTTATTATTTTTGGCACATATAATTTTCCTTTTTTCTTTTCTATTTCCTTATTTTGTTGTTTCATTCTTCTTTTTGTTTTGTTTTTCATTGAAGAAATCTACTTTCCGTTGTTTTACGCATTTTTAATTCAGCAGCGTAATATTTACGGTAGAGATGCATGCTCCAAATGTAAGAAACATATCTACTTTTAAACGTTATGAAAGACTTGGATATAAACAGGTTTTTGGATATGCGCAAACATCGAAATGCCGAACTTTTCAAGAGGTGGTTGAAGAAATGAAAGAGGAATGTTATGTTCGTGGGGTCGAACAAGTTCACCAAAAAAATCCTGTTTTGCACGGCTGTATGTAAACGGGAATTTTAGCGGACTATTCACTTTCATTAGCCATGTAGGCCTGGTCAGTCGGAATAGGTTGTCTTTTTCGGAAAAAGGGCAAGAACAGGAATATTGTGCATGTTAACGTCAATGTAGGCCTACCATCTGAGCCTGTTGTTCACATAAACTTATTGGAAAAAGAAGCAGAAACGAAATAGCGTCATATAATAATTAACTGAATTTTTAAACTGTAATCAGCTAAATTTTTTCTTGATTTAATCGATTGTTTGGTCTAAAACGTTGCTTTACTATTATCTAAGAAGTTGGAACTGAGAAATGTTTTGTGTTGTTTGACAAATAAATTGATTATTAAAATTGTTGCCGAATAATCTAGTAATCATTTTGTAGTATTCACTTCATGTTAAATGTATTTATAAAACACGTTGAGTCACCATATATGTTTACATTTTAAAGGCTGCACACATTATTTAGTTATCTAACGAAACGCCATGATACAAGTCATCCTGTAGTATTTAAACAAAAAAAGTAGGCTAAATAACTATAGTAATGTATTTATAATGTGAGTATGACTGTGGTGGTTAGTAGCCAAGTACATTACTCAAATACTATAGATCCAAATGTGTTAGTAGCATTCCATTTGTACGCTACTTTGTACTTCAACTTCAATACATTTCAGATGGGAATATTGTACATTACCTTCACAGAGATGCTTACTATAGTCTACACATTAAAAACAATAACATCAAATTTACTTATACAAAATGATTTGTTGTTATAGTTGAAACCACCCAGCAAAATATTAAGTAGGCTTACCAACCTCAATTTTTTATGCATTGTGATTAATGTTACTTTTATCCAACTTTTTCTGATAATACTTTTGTACTTCAATTTAAGTTAGATTTGAAATCCAAGACTTTCACTTGTAATGTATACAAATACTTAAGTGTCTTTTACTTTAGTAAATATTGAGCACATTGGAATAGACCATAGACCGTTAATATTCCAATATGATACTGTCTATGGAATGGACGTACAGTTCATACACGTAATTTGAAAATCTACAACGTCTGACAGGAAGTCGTCACAACGTGATTACGTCACTTTACTCCAATACGGAAGAGGTCGTCATCATAAAAGCTGTGAGTTGGAAGGTCTGTGAGATGTGATCAAATTATAGTAATTTTGTGAGTTGAACAGCATGCGGTTCTATAGTTTGAATGAATTAAACAGTTGCCATTAAGAGAAGGTGTTTACTGGACGAGGTGTGACTTGGTTCGTGCTTGTAGTGCCTCTCAGCAGTGAGGTTCATGGCAGGTCTCGTGAGCCAATCTGCAGTTAACGTTAACGGTTAAATCAATCACTGCCTAACGATAGCCAACCTACGTGTAAAAAACAAGTATAGCTACATACAAAAAAGACTAGTTAATAAGACAGTCACATAATCTTCTTGTATAAGTAATAACTTGGTCATTTTTTTTCTGTGGAGTGTACAAGCTTGACAATTATTAAACCTTTTTAAAACCATGTTAATGACTTATTTTTAGACCGTGTAAAACCTGAACATGTCGTGGATAAGGGAAGGTGAATTAAACCTGCTCGAAAAGATTTCAGCCAATATCCTGAAGGTAAGCCTAAACCTGCATGTTCGTATGTTCTTATGTACTTCTTTGTGTGCAGGCCTACTTCTCAATTTATTCCCGAAAAAGAATAATCCAGTTTGGAAACCCCCAGAGGATCATACAGCCCAGTATTCCCAGTATCTTTAACCAGTTAGATGACGAAAGATGTGTTCATATAAAATAAAATGTCCATATATTTTACTTGTGTCATACAAAACGAGCAAGGAGATGTCATTTCTGTATTTTTATCATACTTCACATGGACTATTTCTCCATCCAGATGGCCAAAAGAACTGGATATACTTTTAGAGCAGTGTTGATAAACAAACTTGTTATTTTCTAATTTTTGAGCTTTTTGAAATATGGATGCTTATCACTGTGATTTGAATGTAATGGTAGTACACACGAGGCATACACTAGGCCTACTTTGTTCCTCCATAAAAAAGTCAGCACCACTAAAGGGCTACAACTATGGATTATTTTAATTCTCAGTTAATCTGCTGGTCATACTCTTGATTAATCTATACATTATGTTGTCTATAAAATGGCTGAAAATGGGGCAAATGCTGATTACAATTTCCAAGAACTGAAGTTTTGTCTAAAAAAACTTGTTTTGTTAATTTATAAAAAGTCCAAAATATTAATTTAGAAAGAAAATCACGTCTCCCACAGCTTTCAACTGCATCTCACAACCTCTATTAGCGGAGAGAGGTTGCTTACTCGTCAAGCAGTGATGAAGCTCTTGAGATCCAGTTAAAGCTCTGAAAAAAGCTTGTAAGTGGACCTTGTTTAACCTAAAAACAAAAAACAATTTCTCAGGTCAGGAATGAAACTTAAAAGTCAAGGAAATCTTCATATTTTATAAGCTAGAACCAGAGGATATTTGGCATGCCATAACAATTGTTGCCTTATTACTTCTCTGTTCATTGACTAATCATGTCAGCTGTATATAACTGTATCTGTCAGTATAACCCAAATCTCTCTTGACTCGCTTGATCTGCATTGTGTCTCCCAGGCTGGACCCATGCCTAAACATGTGGCCTTCATCATGGATGGTAACCG
Organism: Etheostoma spectabile; assembly: GCF_008692095.1. Classification (NCBI taxonomy): domain Eukaryota; kingdom Metazoa; phylum Chordata; class Actinopteri; order Perciformes; family Percidae; genus Etheostoma; species Etheostoma spectabile. Next base: position 15,113,684 of record NC_045738.1, on the reverse strand, counting down.
TCGCTTTGCACGTAAAAAAAACATGGAGCGCCAGGAAGGGCATATGCAGGGCTTCAACAAGCTGGCGGAGGTGAGGTTGCTCTTGTATTGAAGCTTCTCTTCTCAGACATGTGTTACCTGGGCATAAAAAGGTTGTTCATGTCTGTGTAACGCCTTGTCTTTTCCACACTAGACATTACGCTGGTGTAAGCATCTGAACATTCAAGAGGTTACAGTTTACGCCTTCAGCATAGAAAACTTCAAGCGCACTAAAAACGAGGTGGATGGGCTAATGGAGCTGGCCAGGCAGAAATTTGAAAAGCTGTTGGAGGAACGGTGAGTTTCAAGGTTTTAAAAAAGCTTTTCACGTTGCTGTTGGGACAAATCAAATATTGTACATCATATGATTCACAGCCTTCTTAAAGTTAATATTGGCCGGCAGACTGCATCGGGGAAACTATACTCACTGATGACTCTGTGGAAATTCCTATGTGTTGCCTACACATAGGTATCAGTGCATCTCTGGGTGGGAAACACAGAAAAACACGCTTCAGCAGCCTTAATGAAGTGTTCTTCTTGTTCTCCCTGTTCTTCTCCATGCTTTTCTTGATTTTTTTTAACAAGGGACAATCTGGAGAAGCATGGTGTGTGTATCCGGGTGCTGGGCGACTTGAATATGCTGCCACTCGACCTTCAGCAACTGATTGCCAAAGCTGTGCTCACAACCAAGGCGCACAATAAGTATGTGTTTTATTACCTTGTATCCCTGCATTATGACTTTCATTAGTGACTTAACTTACCACCACGTATGATATAAATCAATTTTTTATTATACTCTATAAATGACCACATATATAATAAAAATGCTTGTTCTGCAGATGTTTCCTGAATGTGTGCTTTGCCTACACATCAAGATATGAAATCACTAATGCGGTCAGAGAAATGGCTTGGGGAGTGGAGCAGGGCCTGATCAAAGCAAGGTAGAAATATTGTGTGTTAGGTTTTTGTAAATGTTTGTCCATGTTAAATTGAGTTTTTGGTTGGTATGTTATTTGTTGCATGTTTGTTTTTGGGCCCCTTCTGAAAAACTTTTAGTAGCTTATTTGGGGTTCCCCATTTCATGCGGCCTGTATATGATCATTGTACTTCATGAAATTGTGTTTTAATATACAATGAAGATGTGTGAAATAAACATTGTAAGTAAGTTGTAAGTAAGAATATCAAAAGATAACCTGTAGCGCTATTTATCTAACAAGCTGTGTTTGTGTTCTGTTGTGCTCAGTGATGTTTCAGAGCCGTTGCTAAGTGAGTGTTTGTACAGCAGTAATTCTCCCAATCCTGATCTGCTTATCCGCACCTCTGGAGAGGTGAGACTCAGCGACTTCCTTCTTTGGCAGGTGAGAATGAGAATGACTGCATGAATGCAAAAAGTAATGAATATGAGAGTTGTTGCCTTGCAAGAGCTCACTTAAGTGCTCATGTTATGCTTTTTGGCTTTTCCCTTTCCATTAATAATAATAATGTATACTTTATTGATCCCGCAAGGGGAAATTTAAATTTTTTCACTCTGTTATTACACACATTACACACACAGGCCAGAATTACACACACATGCTCAGTACCTATACATGCACTAAATGGAGAGATGTCAGAGTGAGGAGGCTGCCCAAGGAAAGGCGTCGTTGTGTTCTATATCTTTTTTGTCCATGTTATAGGTTTACAAAGTGAAAAGCCCAAAGTCCCCCCTCCTTCCCCAAAGGGACTGACCATCTCCAACAGAAAACACCGTTCACAGCTCTATTGTAGTCCAGCCTTTACTTCCGAAACGACCGTGCGTCACTTTGTATCACACGTTATAATGCTCACCTAGCTGCTAGCGTGGCACGCCCTCATACTCTGCTCCTGACTTGCTAGTAGTCCTTACCTAGCTACTGCGCATTTGTGACTTAACAGGGTGAAAAGAGGAGCTGTAGCAATATGTAGCAAAACAAAAATATGGTGTTTTTGGAAAATGAACATACTATGAGCACTTTAAACATTGAAACATTAAAGTAAGATTAGAGATATGAATTCCCAGGCTTGGTTGTCTGTTGTTTTGGGATCATTGGCGATTAGGAGTAATGGCTAATTCGAAGGCACAGTAGCTGTTAAAGGGGTGCTAAGCAGTTTTGGCGGTATTGCTTTTTGCTCACAGGTTTCTCTGTAGAGCTCCCCCTGCAACTTCGGAATAGATATTTGGCAGCTACTGTGTTTACTTGTGTCTGATTTCTTGCTCGGTTCTGATGGTTCGGATCTGCCGTTTCCTTTTTCTCTGTTCTTCTGACAATGCTTTTCTAAATTTCTGTTGTTTTTTTTTGCTGGCTCAGCCATGACGATAGTGTGAAAAACGCGAAAAAATTGAGAGTTTGGGTAGAGTCACAATCTTTATGTCATTGCCTTTATCTGTAATGTAGCTGCCATCAAAGATAAGAACTAACCATTGGATTTTACCAATTAAAACACTAACTTTTAACACTGTAACCAAATACAGGGGATTCTTTTTGCATTTCTCTTTGATTGCAGTCATACATGTTGAGATTGCAGGACTTCTTTAAAAAAAAAAAAGCAGGCTATTTTTCTTAAAGGATTTAGTTTATATAATTTATCATGTTTTATGCCTATAACCTCAAATTATCATCCACCAAATTATGGTTGCAACCTATGAAACACTGCATTAACCAAATAGATTTGATCATATTGTGCAATTTATATTGATTTTCATGTATCTTCTACTCTGCAGACTTCCCACTCCTGTCTAGTGTTTCAGTCAGTTCTGTGGCCAGAGTATTCATTCTGGAACCTGTGTGATGCCATTCTTCAATATCAATTAAATCACAAATCCATTCAGGTAAGGCCTATATTGAGACACAGACTCGGCGTTGGAGAGGGTATGCACGGAGAATTGGCAAAATAATGAGAATATCTCAGAATACAGTGGCCTTGTGGCAAGTAAGTAATTAGATGAAGAAAGTAGTTTCTACCTACACATGACTAATTAGAAGTTCAATATGTGTTGTGTTTTAGAAAGCCAGAGACGTCCATCGAGAGCAACAGGCCTCACAGCAGCTAGAGGCGGACCGGGCCTGTGTAGCAGAGCACCTGCAGCATCATGGGAACGGAAAGCCTGCTGACGCCCAGAGAAGACAAGAGGCACTGCTGCACTACACCACCTGCAGGGAAGAACGGATTCAGGACTTCCTAGAAGCACTAAAGCACAAGAGAGACTCTTTCTTTAATGACTTATGGAGCGACGCCATCTTGGCCTAGGAAGCCTCCAAACAAAACCCCATGTTAAAGTGGGGATGAAACCTCTCCTGTCCTCTTCTCCAAAGGGTTTCGATGGAAAACGGGAAGAAGGAACAGTAACTGGGAACGGTTTCACGGTGTTACTGATTGGAACAAGACAAAGGCAATTTTACCCCTATGGGGCTGTAGAATAATTGGTATTTATGGTTGTAGATTTAAAAAAAAAAGAAGTCTATATACATGTCTGGTCAAGATATAGTTAAGTATTTGTGTAAAGTGTGTTTCAAATGCATGCCACCGATTGGAAGATCAAATTATATGAGTAAAAGCCAGGGATCCTGTGTTTTGGAAACGTTCCCACAGCAGCCGTCCAAAATAACACAAGTCAGTACTGTTTTGCATTTTTGTTGTGGCTCAAAGAAAGTGTTTGTTGAGTGTGATTATGGGTGTGATATTGATGGCATAACTAGATTTTGACCAGTTTTCTTAAACAGAATAAAGTAATTGCTGTATGTCAAAATATGAGTAAATGATGTACGATTCAGCCCTTTGTACCTACGTAACATGTCAACATTGTGGCGGTCTTTGAACAATTCCAAGTTCTTGTCACCGTCTGGCTTATAATATAAAGGTATGTAATGTCTACATTTCCGAAGCAGAAACATTTCTTTTGTACGCCCATGCTGGTGATGTGTAGCATCTCATGGGAAACCAAATGACTGTATTTAGTTTCTCATAGTACTTTAGTTTCTAGAGTAAATGCAGTGAACTGGACCTACTCATTCTGTATGATCAGAAACCTTCGCTACATCGCCACCCTGCGGCGCTTTTTAGCATTACCCGGGCTGCTTCCTGCCTCTTTAACAAATGGGTGGTGCCTGGGGGCACGTGACGTTTTGCATCCAATGGCAGACATTGAAACAATACTGGTTTAAACCGGTTTCGTTGTTATATTTCAGCGTATAAACTACAAAAGCATTCGTTGCATTATACGTTCGCCATTTTACGCATCGACTGATCGTTGCGTCTGTTATCTCTCCGGGAAAAAAAATCTATTTTTTGTGAGCTTTCTGTTCATTTCATATCAACAACATGGGCAAAGCGAAGGTAAGATTTTTTTATTTTATTTTATTTTAACTTCGTGCGTTAGGTTCGTGTTGTTAACTCTAGGTCAGGCTGTGTTTGATATATCTGCATCAGAAGAACGTCATCATCCCTAACAGTGCAGCCATGGCGGTCCGACGAGAGAACCCTGGGCGGGAGATCCTTTCATCCCTCGAAAATAAAAGTTTATAGTCGAGGTAGTAACTTAAAATGTATCCCAATCAGTTAAACACGACTGATAACGTAAATAAAGACATTTCTACGCCCTGCGCCAAAGCTCTTGACAAGTGCAGCCGTTGACATTGCGCTGTCTTTTTTTTCCCTCCTTTGCAGCAGAGCAGCGCAGGTTGGGTGGGGGGGGGGGGATCTTGACAGGTTATAGCATTAAACTCCGTAATAATAAGTGTGCAACTAGCATAATCTGACAAATCGATATCAATGCATGACTCGTGATCTAGCTACTAAATTAACGACTAGTGAGCCGCTGTCGAGGAATCAAAATAAGTTGAAGCACAACTTGAATATTGGAGGAAGAAGTTGGGGGAGGGGAGGATGCATTTGTTTTCCACAGTGTTTTGAATGGGGAAAGTCAGGCTCGCTAATGCACATGCATGTTGATTCAAAACGGGTTTAATGTTTCGACAGCCAGTTCGAATTTAATCAACATCGGTATTAAAATATCTAAGTTGACTGGCATTTTTTTAAAGATACAAAAATTAACGTAGGTGCGTATTGGTAAAATTTACATTTTTTTCTTTTTGATTTTAAGTTAAATTTCCATGCATTATGTTAATCAAATTATCTAACCTTGTTTGACATTTAAAAAAAGACCGTTTTTAGTCAATCTGAGCGTTAAAGTGATTTAAATTTGTTTGCAACCTCTGCAGGCTTTCGTGTGCTGCGTTTAATACATGGCGGTAGCTGCAGATTAGTAAAGTAACGTTAGTAATCTTATCAATTTCCCGACAGCTGTCTATCGGCGCGCACTGATACAAAACAAAGGAAGCTGTCAGGGCGCCAAGACGGTGTCATCGTGACAGGATAGACGAAATTTGAATTCAAATATGCGCGGGAAGTTCTTTGTGTCTGAACGTTTCCTAATTAGTGTCTTGGTCGTATATTTCCGCCAGTAAAACCTCCTGTGTGCAGACATGTTGATACTCTGATTGTAAGATTATCGTGTTATTTGAGTTGTCATGTACTGTACTGGTTTTCAAATTTTAATATTGTCTTTTTTTTCTGTTCTTTGTCTTTCAGAACACTGCATCCAATGCGGTTTGTAAAAATTAAAACTTTTTTTTTTATATTTCTCTATTGATGTTCTTTTTTTATAGCCAGAATATTGTACATCTTTTCAATAGATTGATAACTGCTGATTTTATTTTAATTGTACCTGAAATTTAGTAGTTTTCAGTTTTTTCAGTACTTTTGACAGGACATGCCACAGGATACCCACTAGTTTAGGGCTGTTCATATCATGTTTAGTTATCGTCCTGGAGGCAAATTAGGTACATCTACTGTAATTACTGAAGATTTTCTTCCTCTTATCTCAATAGGGAACAAGAAGTTCCGAGCGGCTGGCTGGGGTAAGCTCCTTAGAAATCACCAGTTAAAGCTATTTAACTTGTGATTATTCTTGTTGGTTTCCTAACGGCATCTTTCTCTTAGGATTAACTTTAACCTTGACATTTTAATTTGCATAAACCCATAATCTGTCTATTTGCTTTGCACAAACATGCTACATTCTATATCAAAATCGATTTTTCTTTTTACAATATCAAACCGATGGATTATATTATTGAGAGATGGTCACTAAACTACTAACTAACACGCTCGGTGTCACCAGCCATTTTTCCCACTGTAGCCCATGCTCTTCTGTGTAGTCCACTGTTCCATAATATTCACAATGTTTTTCTTGTTTTGCAGAGACATAAACCTGCGGCGGAGCCAATAAAGAAAAAACCTGCTCCAAAAGTATGAAACTGATAAACACTAGCTGACCTCAACAGAACATCTGTATGCTGTATGTCGGATGTAAAACTGGGACATTGCTTTTAGTTCTTTGAAGGGGAATTAGGATGGGCCTAGTAACATTTAGATGTTTGGGTACACTTGATTTTTTTCATTATTCTGACACGTGATTATTGTATTCTAGCTGTAGAGCTGTAAACGTGTTGGTAATACATTATCATGTTGTTTTTGTAGAAGGCACCCAAAGCGAAGAAGGCCAAAGCAGCTGAAAATGGGAACAACAAGGCTGAGGTTTGTTTTTTTGTTTGTTTGAGCTTACACAACATATACCTTTTTTTTTAATTGCAGTTAATTTGTGCTGTTTAACAAATAATTCATGTAAACAATTTAACAACACACTGTGATAAGCTAATAATATAAATATTAAAGATATTTTACTTAAACATTTTCTTTTGTCATGTAACTGTGCTCCTACATTTCTTTGTGTGCTCATTAACTTAAAAAATTAAGATTCAATTTGACAGTTAACTTTGATCTTGTTATTTGGTAACCTAATAAATGAAACAATGTTCCGATGCCAAGTAAAAATTGACTTGGGGAAAGCTGATTTCTGACCCATCTGCCCGAGCCGTCAGAAGAAAATATATTAACGTTAAGCCCTGTATAGACTATCAAATTCAATAACTTTTAAAAATGAAACTTGCAGGCCTCATGCAATATCCTAAATAAGATGAAATGGAGGAAATCCTAGTACGATGCCTATAACATGCTGCTTTCTTACCTTCTGTCCGCAGGAGCCGAAGGCCGAAGCCACTGAAGCCAAATGAATAACGGTTGATGTGCTCACTCTGTGTACTTGGTGATTGTACAGTTTTAAATAAGTATTTTTTACCAAGTTTTATATTACAAATGTCATTTATAGGTTTGGTTTGGGCTTGCACTTGATGTAACTAAAGTTTGTTCTGTCATTCGTATTAATTTTATATCCAGTAAAAAAAAACAATTACCGTCCATATCTCGTAGAGGAGGCATTTTCATTATGTCTAATCTAATTTTTTTTCTTTTCTTTTTTAATTTAAACTGCAGAATAAAAGATGTTTCAACAAGTTGGAATATAAATCTAATTTTAAACATTATGAGGCAGCTAAAGCATAGCGTTAAAATTTGATGGAGAATAGGAATTGTGCCTTTTATCTCCTTGTATTTTAATGTTAAACTAATAAGAAAATGCTTACCAAATGTTTCCAAACACTGTATGTTGACATGAATTCCAGTCAGTTAAAATACAACATAAAAAATACTATTAGGTCAAAAGATTGATACATCCCAAAAACATGTTTGTGAACCTTGTCATCTGATGAAAAGTCCTGTTAAGTTATGTTTGTGTTCTGACTGAAGCTTTTCTGACTTAAATGGTTGATCTAAATGTTCTTGAATAAAAATGTCTTCTTGGCGTTACTTTGTGACATGAAAACCTTATCTAAGAAATAGGAAAATCCTTGTTTGGTATAGACGTGCAGTGACCGTCCCAGTGGAATAGGTACAATAGGCTGTCATGCAGAGAATTTGGCAAACCACTAATCCCCAATCTAATTGCAGGACATCTATTATAAGATATTTCTCTTAAACCTGCTTGATCTGTTGATATATTAAACATTTTTATCTTGAGTTTTTTTTTTTTTAAGAATGCCTATAAATGTAAACTGAAAGCTTGTTGATTTAAAGCTTGAATGTTTTTGGATATTACATAAATCCTTAAGCAAATCCATTATGGGTAAGAGTAGAGTTCTTGCATTTGAAATATTACTTTGTTATATCTGCAGTACTGCAACTGAATGTAGGCTACTGTTTCTTCAAGTATAATTTTCATATTGTAGTTCAGGTGCTGTAGGGTATTAATCCTAATGTTTGTCCTGCATGTGCCAACAGATGAAGGGTATTGCTCAAGTACAGTATGAAATAGTGGTCTGGATTCATAAAGTTGCACAAATTTGAAATATATATATAGTCAGGTGTGACGACTTAAATAATGGGCAGTGCTTCGCTGAGAGCTCTCGGTGTCTTTGCTCTGCAGCCCCAGTGGAGGGCAGTGTCGCATCACTGCACACTTCTCCACTAATCGGATACTCTCCAGCGGGGGTCGCCCTTTCTTCTGACTTGAACCGCCTGTGAAAGTGGGTCAAATATGATGCGTCTTGTTTTCAAACTGGGTGCTGCTGTTCAACGGCTATTGGCGTGGTTAACATCTTAGAATTAGCAGTGACAATAATGCAAGTATGAGGTATGGGAAAGTACAATGCAGGAAAGGAATTATCGAATCTTTGTTAAAGATTGTTTGACAGCTAAGACATTAACTGATTAATTATCTGAAACCTCAGAAATGTTAAAAGTCCAACAATTTATGTATGTTTTTTTTTTAATGTAGATACATTTATTGCCCTCTTTTTGTTTCAACTGCATTGGTTTTGTTAATAAAGTTGCAGAAAATTTGGTATTATGTGTTTCTTTATTCTAGTTGGGTTTTAAACTATATTTTATAAACTTAGGAAACACTAGCTGTTGACAAAACATCATCAACACCACCACCAATGGCCACTTAGTAGCTTAGTAGCTTTTGATCAAATCCCAAGATCTTCCTCGTCACACAGAATTTTCCCAGTTTTCATAGAAATGTAGATTTTCATTCGTAAGCCATCATGCATGAGACATCCTGGAAGTGCTCAGAAAAGAAAATGGAAATTTGAACATCTCATCTGCCAAGGAAGATGTCTATAACTATTCTAATCTGAGTTTCCAAAATGCATAGAGCTGCGTTAATAACCTGCATGTTTCCATTCGCTGTGTGTTCAAGAAGCACATAGAATATTTGAACCAAACTGAAAAAAATGTAAATGCCATGCATAAATTATCTGTCAATGTGACTGTAACTCCACCCCCCAACCTGTTGTAAGTGGGTTCATATGCATTCCTCAACTAGGGGAGAAAAGTTCACATATGGTAAAGCCGAGAGGAAAGAGAACACCAGAAGCAATGTCAGGGGTGACACCAGCCGGGAGGGGGGCTGCAACACAGCACAGCCTAGACATTAAGATCAACCATTAGGTTATAAAAACTGCAGGAACACATAACTACAACTACACGAAACGGACGGAAACCAAGGACACAGATAATCATACAGGGGTATTTTTGAAGCACAATCACACAATCTTTTTCAAAAGTTGAGATTGTTTTGAAGCCAACATGGAGTCCTCCCCCTTTAGCTGTTCCACATGCTGAGTGACATAGCAGTTAACTGATGTGTGTTTACAGTGGCTTTGTGTAGCTTCAGTGTAGAGGACACCATTTTCTTCAGGTTAAGAATACATAAAGTCCAATGACTCCAGCCAAAACGAATGGAGGGTGTTACAGCCACCTTGACAATCTGACTATGGCATTTACACTTTTTTTTCCAGTGTGGTTGAAATATTCTGCTTCTGGTAAAGATGATGATGGGTTCTCATCCATATCTCAATAAACCTTTTATTTCAATACATTATATGACCAAAAGTAAACAAACATGAGTTTAGGAAGAATTTCATCCAAAGTGCCTTTCATTCATCTGTTCACACACTATTGATGCAAGGTAGGCCTGCCTGACTATAGGGAGCAATTTGAGATTTATAGTGGGGAATCGAACCGGCAACCGTGTAGACCTCAAAATGCTGATCCACACACTAGGGTTTATCAATCTGATTTTGGTTAGAATCGTCTTTGCATCAACGCAGAGGTCAAGGGTTCGAGTCCGACCTGTGACAGTTTCTGCATGTCTTCCTCCTCTCTCTCTCCCCTTTCTCACCCAGCTGTCCTGTCCATTAAAGGCGGAAAACAAAATAATCTAAAAAAAGAATTGTCTGTCTCTAGGAAAATTATGAGAAACCTGTATAAGTGTTCAGAAAAAATGGGAATTTTAGCATTAAGTTGATTGTGACAACTCAACCTGCTAATAAAGATGTTATATTAAAGCTCCATAACATTTACAAAACTGACATCGTTTAGAAGATTGTTTTTGTTTACGAATGAACTTTCAATCTCAACGTATGCAAATAAGATATGGACTCTGGAATGTTCCCAAAATCTAATGTGGACAACAAACATTTCTGTATATCCGCAATTATAATGTGTTCACTTTTCTAGAGCATGCACAACGCATGTTTGGTACCATATCATTTCATAATGATTAGCTAAGCAATATCATTAAATTTAATTTAAGCCACGTTTCTAATAGTGTGCACGTGACATTTGTGCTGGTATTTAATGGTACATGACAAAAAAAATCTATAGAAGAGTAGGACAAAATGTAGGCGTGTGTCAACAATCCGTTGATGAAAGACATAACGTGGACGGGACATGACGTGGACGGGCCCATTTCTCCCAGTCGTGGGGGAAAATGCGTTTCTCATGCACATTGACATGCCTTGTGTGTGCTGCAGGACTTGGTCCCACCCCCGTCCATATAGAACATGTCAGGGCCTCCTATACACTATAAAGACTCATGCTGAACACGCTGTACTATCTACTCCAGCGTCGGCTAAACTAGCCCCGAACCGTCCTTAAACCCGGTTTAGCTGCAGGTAAGCACTTTTCAATCAGTAGGCTACTTTTACAAAAAGATATATGAGTAAACAAACAAAAAAAAATGTAACACACGAGGAGCAAACGCCCACAGCTGGTTTGGCAAAACGTACAGGTGTCCTATTGTATGTACAGCTTCTTTGCTAGCTCACCTTTTCATTTAAAACTTGAATACTTTTTTCAGGTAGTGCAGACGTCCAAACTGTTGCACTGAGGCGTTTCTGGTCCAAAATGAGTGCCGTCTCATTGGACTTGTGGAACTATATAGAATTTTTAAAGGGCACACACACCTAAAATTAAGAGCTGTGTGTAAAAGATTTCCCATAAGAATAGAATAGTAATAAGAAAAGAAAAGTTGAATTATTCGACTTTTTCAAAAGGAAACAATATGTTGTTGTTGTTTTAGCGTACTTTTGTAGCTAACTGGGACCAAATTAAGATTAAGGCATTGTGCTGGAGATTGATTGTTGTCTTGAATAATGTGCTTATATTTTTATTTTATTTGGCAGCGTGGTTGTACATTTGGTACCAATACTGCGATTTTGAAATGTCCATAAGGAAACATTTTTATTGTAGACTTACAGTGACGATTGCAACTGCATCCCAAAAACTGGAAATATTGTTTCATATTTAAATCCAAGAAACATTGACGCTTGGCTCACCCTAAAATGATTTGTTTGCATTAAGTGTGTCTGTATAGTCAGGTGGTGTTTATCTGACCTTTACGTGGAGTCCCTGTGTTAATGGCATGTCATCTGTACATTTTGTACCCGGGTAGTAAAGATTGCCTACAAAGGTAATGTACTGGCAGAACAGACCGCCCCTCTCCTCTTTAATTAAGAGTTTTTATTTTTCTCAGAGGGGCAGCCAGTGTACTTTGAGTCATTAAAATACAGTTGACTGTTTGCATTTTTATTTTCAATCTGGTTTGGATGAAGATTTTTGACTGTTTTTAATGACTATAAAAGGCATTTCTAAGCCAAGAATGTTTACCTTCCTGATTTTTTTATTTTTTACTACTGCTGATTGGTCAGCTGTTTTCATCTGCAAATCACAGGTTGGCATTAGTACTTTTGGGACACTTTCCCATTTCGGAATAAATTTACACTAATGTGTCAGTTAGTGGGTGGCTTTAACTGAAGGTGGGCAAATAGTTTAACTTGGTGCTAATTACCAAGCTTGACATTCGGCTCATTTTATCTGACAAAGCTTCGTTTTTCAATCTGGTATTTGTTTCTGCGGGTCTGCCATGTTGGCTCCACACATGGGGCCCAAAATGGCAAAATGGAGGCTATGTAACACTAGTACATCAACTGCTAAGGGAAAAGATCATTTGAACTCTGACCTGAAATCAGTTTGGACACCAAACACCCATATTGGTTTGTTCCAGTCACACACTGAAGCTTGTGATTAACCAAACACCTAACCCCAAGGTGCTGTTTTACATGGCTGGCTGCATCACAATGGAAAACATGTCTTGCGTATTTTTAGAGCTGAAACGATTAGTCGATAATGGAAAATGCAAGCAATGAGATGTCACATTGAGCCGTGGGAACTTAGGTCTGGTGGGGTTTTTTCTGAAATTGTATAGACTAAACAATAAATTGTAGAAATAATACAGAAGAAGTAATTATTAAAATCTTTAGTTGCAGCCCTAATTATTTTGTTACAAATCTATGGTATTCAGCACAACTGGTTGGTGTCTTCAAAGCTTGACTAAAAGTAGGCTATTCAAGTTTTTTTTTTTTTTTGTCTGTAGCAGTATAGCAACACTATTGTTTTTGTGATGATGGATGAAGTTGTAATATTCAAAACTCACAGGCACGATTAGGCTTCTACTCAATAATTGCCAGTTACAACTTCGCATCACAAATGCTTGTGCACATAATCTCAGCTGAAACCACCCTTTGGTGATACAGAGAAACCATGCAACAGCCGTGTACATGAATGTGGCAGAAGCCCAGATGGTGAAGCGGAGCGATTGCACGACTAGACAGGTTGACAATGCTGATGACAATGACGTAATGCTGAGCAGCTGACCCAGCTGGAGATTTATAATTTGCCGATAGTTGTGCTGTTGATGCCTCCGTCTTCCTCCACACAGCTGTTGTCCACGCTCACTCGCAGGAGGTCCACTGCTAGAGCGGGATTGACAAGGGCCAGGGGAAGGCGGGACCAAGAAAGGAGGAAAGGAATGCTACTATTTCATTGGCTGTTTGTAATTAAGGACACAATGTACCCAGCCCATGTTTATGGGGCTGGTGCTGGCTGTTTGACATCCTCTCCTGATTAACAAGAAAAGACAATTTTCCTGCCATCTTTCTTCACTGAAAATGAAGAACCTTTTTCATTTGAGATTAGTAGGAAGTAATTTTGCCAAAATCTGTAAGTCACTGCGTCCGTCTGCAGCCAGCTGGTATTTTAAAACGTGGTCACAACATGGGGAAAAACCTTCCTGCTTTTGTCAGGCCTCAGGTAAACCTGACCAGTTCACAGCTGTTCCCCTGGACTCCTTCCAAACCATATAGTTAACCACTCCTAAACACTGACACATTGACTCAGTATTTATTTTTTTATTTTTTTTGCATTCAGACTGCTGACTTTGATTCTTAATCCTTATACACATGAAGATTAATAATCTTGGTGTGATATGCTACTGTGGAAGAAAAAGTTCTCCGGGGTCCAATCAGTGGCTGGTTGAGGTGAGATGTATTCACTGCGGTGGAGAAAGTTCACAAGACGCGGTAGAATTCTCTCTGGCCAGGGTTTTATACAAGGTGACGGGAAACAACGGAATATACAAAAGCTGAGCAGGCGGTCAACTCACAAGTCTGCCTGAGAACATTTGCGTTGACTCAACACTGTCTGCTTTAACTAATCAAAGGTGCTTTGATTAGTTGAGGTGTGAACTTCTGTTGGAGCCAGCCTAGGCTCTGAACACAAGGTCTCACTCCCGCTGACCAAAGTAGAAATGCTTTTTGAATTGAACACTAAACTATTGAGAATGAGGACATACGTCATGGTAGCTTGCCGTCACATCACGATTTGTGTGGTGTCTGAGCCCGTCCACCATTTTGGGACTCCTACACTATCTAGTCTTTGAGCGAGCGACACAGGCGGACCTGTAAAAGACAGACTGACTTTATCAAATCAGAATGTAT
>NC_045738.1:15096677-15099563 GCF_008692095.1 Etheostoma spectabile | reverse complement strand
TCAGGTAAAATATTATGCACTTAACCAGGGAACAGGAAAGAAGGTATTAGGATAAAATGAGACTAAAACTGTTGGAATTCATTTTCTTCTATACTCCAAATGCAAGTACAAATCATGCTACAGATTAACCTGACAAGCTCAGTTTCATAATTAAATTATAAAGTCCCAAATATTTCCAAATCAAGGACTTTTTATACCTTGAAGATAATTTCAATAATGATTTTGCATATTTATGGAAGTGTTTACATTTTGAAATAAGACATTTTAGAACACTGTCAGATTCAGACGTATTAACTGGGCACACATAATGTCCAGTATTGCTGAAATGGACAAAAATGGTAAATTTAAGAAAGGCAGTTGCAGAAAATCCCAATTTAACTACATGACTCTGCAGACTTAACTATCAATATACTGTTTATGTGCAGTGATTTAGTATTGTACTTTTTTATACTGTAGTTGCAGGCAGCATTCAAATATGGTTTAAAGATGTCCTGACTTTGTGTCAAGCTCCAACAGCGCTGGATCCTACAACTCCAATAATGCACCTCAATATCATCTTTTCTTAGGGCTGTGACACACAACCCGATAATCGGCCGTCTGGCCAGATTGTTGACTCGAGTTTGTTCGGTGTGTTCCGTGCCTTCGTCCGTTCGGAGGGGCCGGCGGCCTTCATTTTGGACGACTTGACATGCTCAGTTGGAAGGCGGGCACTGCCGTCAGTCAGACTCAAATGACCAATCAAATTGGTGGAGTGCAAACCCGGAAACGACGAGCGGGATGAGCATGACTAGAGTCTCGCAAAATCTGACAAAACTCTTTTAAACTGACTTCTGTCAATCTGAAATGAAGACACATTCAGCAACTATATGGCCTATTTTTCGCTCAAAATGTTTTCAGAAACACGTTTCCTGAGTAAAATATGAGATTGCATTCTCAACAAGCCGCCATGTCTGGCTTTGAATTTCCGAATAAACCAGACCCACGTGAAGCGTTGGTCCAATCAGCTGCCGGTTTTAATTTTGGGCAACAATACAGATTAGTGTCTACTGTTATGTTACAGTCAGCATATGTATTTTATTACTAGACACTAAAATTATAATCTCTAGATATCTCCCAGTTGATGATCAGATGTCAGTTATGGAGCTAATGTTTAGACTTAGAGCCCAATTATTGTATTTGTACAAGGTGTGAGCGCTTACCTGTAAGATTCCCAAATTTCCAGATAATGTGTGACGTAGCAGCACCTAAACAAAGAACCAAATGAATTAATCAAAACTCCTGGAAACTCAAATTGCGTGATGTTTACATTGGCTTGCCTCAGTCTTTTAAAGGTCCATGGAGAGTAACTACAATTTATGGTCCGCTGAAATGGAAACCGATAGTATAACAGTCATTGGAGCATAATTAATTAAAACGCAAATAAAATAAAATTCTAAAAGAGCAACTTTATTGTCCTGTGTTTCTAAGCTGGAGGGTTGCCAGGTTCTTAGTGGACAGTCCTGAGGTCTGTGGCATTTAAATTCAGCTTCTGTTTGAGATTAAATGACACATCAGGCTGGTTATGTAACCCTACACTTTGACATGCATGCTGCTCTAGGAACATACTGGAATGCTGTAGTTTGTTTGCATGATTCCTATTTAGCTTGAGTTGACTATATGAGCAAATCATATCTGACATTTCACAAAGGAGTATTCTTTTGGAAGGAGACAGGAAGGGGTGTGTTTGGGTAAAGCAACACGCTGAGGGTAATGCTTTTTGACAACGTGTATGTGTTTTGAAAGTAGGCGTGTCCTAAAGGGGAGCCCGTGGATCTGGTTCGGTGAGAGCGGGGCTGTTTTATAAAAGGCGGAGCACAGCGGAGAAGCTCTCTTAGTAGCTCATGTTTTATCACTTTGAATGGCATCTGTTAGGATTTGTAGCACGGCTGGGAAGTAGAAGGTTCTGCTGGTCAGTTTGTGGATTCTTTTTTTTGCCATCAGAGGGTCTGCTAGTTGAGGAATGCCAACCTGTTTGGTTTTACGAATAAGACCCAAATTTTCTCATAAGGAGCTACTTTGAAATCTTGGATTACTTATCTTTTTCTGGTAAGGGCTGTAACTCCAACCAGATTGGCACATTAATGCTTCCCGTTTTACCTGATCCTCAATCCTCCTCCTCCTGTTCCCCTTAAACCTCGATCACAAATGCAGTTATCAATCCCAGCTGACCGTGACTTCCCTGGTTGTTGGTGAACCTAAAACCCAGGAGGTTGTCTCTTATAATGCACCTCATCTGCTTTATGTGGTCTTTCTGGGATGCCTTTTTGTTTTTTTAGATGACCCTTTTCCCCATCCTTGCACCAGTGAAGGCGATCCAGTTTGTAGAGCTTGAAATGGTTAAATCTTGGCTTCTTTCGCATACGCTTTTTTTTTTTTTTTAACATTTGATGTCCAGCAATACTAAAACACCACTTTGTTTATCAATTATGTACAAGGGATTGTCCATATGTGAATGACCAAATCCATTTATGGCGCAGCATGAATTGAAGTTCTGTTGCTTTGGTTCAAACATGACGATTTAATAGCTGAGGGGTTTAAGGGGCATTCCTGTTGGAAATAATGCCAAGTAGGTCAGATCTAAGAATTTATATAAGCACTTATATATTGGGTTTTGCTGCATGGCGATCATATTGTGTTGTTTTGTGCCATAGCTGCAGGCGAGAGATGTTCCTTCCTCATGCATGGATCAGATGGTTTCCTATATTTGCACGTCAATGGCAATGTTCTCTTCCTCATTTGGCAGCATTAGTCAAACTCCATTCAAAGTTTGGCAAAGAAAATGGATTGTATCTGATGCTTCAATAGAAGTTAGTAACGCCTGACTACCAGATTTACTTTTTTTTTTTT
>NC_045738.1:15095331-15096667 GCF_008692095.1 Etheostoma spectabile | reverse complement strand
TTTTTCACGTTTTAGGAGGCACAACTCCCGATCGCTTCTGGAGGATATGTTGGATTTCCAGCTTTGTGCTCAGCATTTTTCTATTCGATTTGCTGCGCAGTTACTTAATGAATTCTCCGTTTTCTTTGCAGGTCTTTAGAGGCCACCCCAGCCCTCCCCTCTGTTTCTATTCACCTCACACCACATTAACAGACATGATCATCAGACTGGGCAGGCTGACACCTGGATACTTCCGCCTCCTCCAGGTATGTGTAGCTTCACCACAGTCTAATGATGAAGAATGAGATGTACTGTACTAGTATTTGATGTGTTTCTGATGAGTAAAACTAATGACTGGCTCAATATCTCTAATCTTCGCCAAGCCATCTGTAGGAGTAATGTGGGGTTTAAAGTCTCGCTCAAGAGTTTCACTGGCATTTGCTTTCATCCCCAGTATAATTAGGGGTGACACTAATCGTTGTGGTATCATTTCCTCTCTATTTCTTTTGTTCCCTTCTGCTGTCATCATAATTTGTGTCCTCAGTAGTGACCCTCCATATGTCACCACCATTGTGAAAATCCTTTGTCCACTTATCACCAGTAATTCACAGACAAAGGCTGTCTCCTCATATGGCTTTACACTGACTCAAAAGCTTACCAGACCAGAGAAAAGTGACTGGTTCTTACATAAGATCTGACACATTGGCCGGACAGTAAATTTTTTTTCTTTGATATTGCTGAGTAGTTATAATGAAGATTCTAATACTTTACAGTAAATTAAGACATCCCACGTGGAGATGAATAGATCTTTACTTTGATTTGACAAATATTTTAATGTATGCTTCGACTTTGTATACCTTTTTGTAAATTTGCACTTAACTGCAACATTTCCTCAGACAATCAAATTTACACAATTGCTAACCGAGCAAAGACTACACACTGGCGCAAAAATACTAGATCCTTTTGCTGTTGATTTTAAAATGTTTGTATACAAGGAAAGATAGCCGTTCACCCAAGATTTCAACATCCAGTTCCACTTTGTATTATGTTTATTTGCATTTCACATTGTGCGCTTCACCGTCATACCTCCTGATAAAATCTGATCTAGACTTAAAATCATTTGCTAAACTTCTGTTAAATAGTGTTCAAAAAATTATGAATAAGTTTGCTGGAAACTGTTGCTTGTCGATGACAATATCTTTTAATGGTCTACAAACTTGCCATTGGCTCTGAGAACATTAACATTAGATTTTATATACTGTGTGTTGTTCCTTTAAGTAAAGGGGGTATTTTGGAGTGTAGGCCGAGCTTTTGAGGGAGAAGCCTCTCAGGACACCAAATATTGGAATGTTTGCTT
>NC_045738.1:15094298-15095321 GCF_008692095.1 Etheostoma spectabile | reverse complement strand
TTTCTTTCTTTTTTTTTTTTTACAGGTTTGGCTGATGAGACATTAGCATCTTTGTTGAGAAGGAACCTGTTTTTTAAAGGCTCATCGTTTCCACTGTTGGCTGACCTCTGACCTTTTTGTCCTGTTGGTTTTTGTCTCTGCAGAGGCAAGTAGCCGGTGAAGTGCAGACGCAGCCCCAGGACCGTGCCATCAACCAGATAGCCATGATGCTGGCCATCATGGGCCTGAGTTTGTCCTACTACAGTGCCAAACAGATGACTGAGAAGGTCCACTCCCAACCTGCGCCCTGAAGGGACTTGACTACTCTGATCGTGGAGCTAATGGATGAACCAATGAAAAGTGAAGGAGGTGGTGGACGGCGAGGGGGGGGTATAGACACAGCAGTGTCTTCCAAGACCGCACTTTTTTCCCCTCAGTCATATTCACACTCGGACTATGAATTTCTGGGATCCCTCACTCACTACGTGCACAGACCTCAGGGCTGCTGCCAAGTGTTTTCTATACTTTCTGTTGACCTTGAGGGGGTTGTGGGGATGGCTCACATGGGGTCATGGTAAAAATGGTTTGGGTGGGTGATCAGAACCAGCTGACTGCCAACTGGGGCTGACCATTAGTCGTTACAAAGGTACTTGCTTACAGGATGCTGTCTATAGGGGGGGAGGGGGACTTTATACTGTGATTTTTGACAGTGCTCAAAGCCTGTCCATGTAGGGTTAAGAAATAAAACAGTAATGCCTTTTTTTAAGGGAAAGTCTGACTGTAATTGAGATGTACCTTGTAACGAAGTGATGGCAGTCCCAGAACATGGTTAAAGGGGATTAAAAGTTGGCAGAACTTTTTTCTGTACTTTGTTTTTGTTTTTTGTTTTTCCTTCACAAGAGAACCTTGCGGAGGCTTGTGAACAGATCAGCAGCTGTATACACAAACTGTCAATATACTTGTGAAATGTATCTGTCAGAGATTCAGTGAATATTTGCGCAAAAGTACAGAAACGTTTTTAAGTGACTACCTTTTTAGGGTGCC
>NC_045738.1:15079980-15094288 GCF_008692095.1 Etheostoma spectabile | reverse complement strand
CCCCCCCCCCCCCCCACCCCCAAATGTGATTTCACTATTTTAACATAAATCCATGAAGACCTGTTAATAACATGTGTGAAGCACCCTGGTTAAGAAACCTTCCTGCCCTGCAATATCTACTAGATGTTAAAGCGAAAATTACCTTTACTGAACATTGCATGGGTGTGCAGACTTTTAATCAAAGCAAAACTAATGAGTGTCTTTTTATTGATAAATGAATGTATTACTTTGTAATGATTTAATAAAGCTGTGAATATTTTGAACGAGATGGACAGTGGGTTTAGTGGTATTGAACGCTAACCATAAAAGTTGCTGAGTTTAAAAGGTTCCTTGGTTGGCACCAGAGGCAGCAGAGCGACAGTATTTCCTGGTGTGGTCTGCATGCAACAGGAAGTTAAGATTTTTCTTCTTCTTTTTTTCCTATGTGGCTAATTCGCACACGCAAGTCCACAATGTATAGTGACTTCGCAAATATGGTTGTAGAGATGGCTTTGAGTGTCAAAGTAGGAAGCTCATGCAATAATAACGTGAGGAATGAAGATCAAGGTGTGAGGTAAACATGCTCATCTAGTCTGTTATCTGAGTACGTTGTCTTCTGTACTAAAGCTTGTAGGAAAACCTATTTAGATAAAGATATGTCAATTGTTTATTGGTGCAATCAAAATGCTCCACATAATATATAGACCGTTTCGGCAAGTAATGAGATGATAAAGTTCTAATACTCAAGCAAATGTGATGTTTGAAGACATGGTATCATTTCAGTTTGTTAGCTTGTGACCATGCCTTAATGCAACGTCTCTGTATGGCAAATGATTTTTGTCACCTTAAGAGTGTTTATGGAACATTCTTTAGGTTTTTATACACTTATATTTCCTCCGTAACATAGGGTACATTAGTAAGTGTGAGTAACAAGAAGAAAAGACAGGTTTGAGAGAAATTGTAGCTGCTTTTCTGGATGTCTTCCCTTTGCACGGCAAAGGGAGTGTGCATGGCTGTTTCGATGTGATGCTCTGTGACAGGCTCAGCCCTCGTTGGGCGCCACGTGCCCTGCTGCTCCCGCCGTTAGCTCCTCCCCATTGCACATCACTGGGCAAAAATCTCACTTTGCCGTCTCAGTGATGCTAGGCTCAGAACACAACCCTAAACGAAGGGCGCCCATTGGCTATCCAGTGATGCGTCACCAAAATTGGCCTGGTTTTGAGCCACACAGACAAAAGGATAGAGAGAACGTCATTGCTGGGTGAGGAGGATCATTCTTTGGGATGGAAGTGGGGGCTCCATTCCCTTTGTTTTATTTAGTTTTAACATTTATCCAATTCTTACAAAGAAGCGTACAATCACAAGTGGCCTTAACAGTCAAAACCATGTGAAGTTCTGTAAATGAGATGGTTTGATGTTTGTGAAGACCTTTAGGAAGATTTGTAAACACGATTATTCAGTGGAATTTGGAGCAGCAGGTGTGTACAAGAAACAGAAACACGACTGACATTTATTCTCAGATTCCTGTCGCCTTAATTTTCACAATCTCTTAGAACAAATCTAAGATGCTCAGCTTGTGTGTACTGTACATGATACATCTCTATGTATCACTGTGTTTCTCCTGTCTGTATAATCTTGTAAGTTAAATATGACTTATTTTTGACATGCTGTATAATAAATATTGTAAACTCTATTAGAAGCATTTCGGCACTTTAGCTTCATCTTCTGTCAGAATACTGTATGTACGCCTTTTCATTGGGGATGAAGTGCTTTAGCCTCCCAAGGCATTCCCTGCCATGTGTGAACATATTTCATTTATGTTTTGCTGCTGCTTTTTTGTTCAATAAAGATGTTAAGATATAATATTTGCTCTGTGTATAACTATGAACTATTGTCTTGTCATAGCATGTTCCTAAAAAATCACACAAATGAGTTCATAGTCACCTTAATCACATGTGTTCAGGGCCGGGTTAGGAAATCTTGTGGCTATGAGCATTTGGGGCCCCTCTTTGGTCAATTTAAAACTGGAATGTTTTATCACCATGTGTTTGAAACCACATAAGGAAAAGGCAAGGCAAGGCAGCTTTATTTGTATAGCACATTTCAGCAACAGGGCAATTCAAAGTGCTTTACACAAAATCAGTTAAACAGATAAAACACAAGTACAAACAGTTAAAAATCATAAGCATTAAAAACCAATAAAACACATGAATAGACAATTAAAAACAAAAAAGTTAGATTATGTCCAATTGACAAGAACAAAGTCACTAGAGAAGCAAATGGAAACACTAGAAAGGTAAATTTGATACTAGCTGACAGACCAACCTGCCCAGTCTCAACCAATACTGTGGCGTTAGCGAGGGTGCTAATTTTGCTAGTTGCACCTCAAGGCTCTCCACAGGCTGCTTCATTGTTGTTTTCATTAGCACGTGGAGGAAGTTAACCTTTAGGCATTTCTTGATCTTAATGGCAAGTCTCAATTGTGAGACCCCAAAAACAGAATTGCAAGATTTGTTCTCAGGATACGTCTGAGGAAGGGTTAGAAGAACTGGTTTGTACGATGTGTTGCCGTTTATATATGGGGGATAACAAGGTGTGTTTTCAGATAGTCTTTTCGGGATGAGATTTATATTGTTGCACTTTGTTGTTCACATGAAAAGTGACAGAAATTATTGTGTTTAAAGTTTAGACCCTGGCTCTTTTCTCAACTCAGCAGCTGACCAATTACAGCATGGAGTCTGTGTGAATTGCAGTTAACGGTGGAAAGTTACAGAATTGGTCAGAGGCAATCCTTCCCAACTTTGACATTAGAAAGGAGGAGAAGGTTTCCGAAGCAGCTCAGATGAAGGATACTGGCAGTTCAACACGGCTCTGTGTAGCCTACTGTTGAATGCCTATAAAATAGAGTATGTAAACATATAATTGTTAAATGTGACACATGAAGAATTTTAATCAAAGTCCTGCAGACCACAGTCCTATTTCTGTTCACAGGCGACATCAAGGCTGAGGAGACGGCAGCGAGCCCGATCCCAGCTGGATAAAGGTTCACTCTGGGTTAGCCTCTGCCCAGGGAGTTTAACACAGTGTCTCTCAGATCACAGACACCCCCGCCTGCAGCACAATCAGCAGCATCCACTTTTAGCTAATACACAAAAGTCTATTTTTCAGTGATCTCGAAATGTATTTGGTTTTGAATCACTCTTGGGCCGTAGGTAAGTGACCATACCCAAAAAACAAATGAGTAAAACAAATGGTGCTACATAAATTAATCTGACAATTGTAAAGTTGTAGTTTACGGGTTTGCTATAGCTGTTGGTGCTCCTTTGTCTGGCAAGGTCAGTGATGTAGGAGGCCATGTTCTGTCTCCTAATCTCACTTAGTTTTTTTTTCTCTATCTCCCTGAAAGCAGCTTATCTCTGGATTCAAAAGGGCTGTTTGTTTCTGTATTCATGGACTGAAAAGGTATTTTCCTACTGGGTTTATGATATTTTTTGCTTTATGATTGTTGCTAATGTATGTCATCTATTTAGAGCAAACGGAAAAAGGAAAGTGTGAGGCAATATACTGTACATCCAACAAAACTGTAGAATTATATTTTAATACGTAGATTTCCCGCTGTGACTACTTGCCTTGATACTGTGCAACATGCTAAACTAAGATGGTGATAAACGTTGTTAGCATTGTCATTGTGAGCATGTTAGCATACTGTTCAAATAAGGTAAAGTCTGCACAAAAAGTAAATGCTCAGAAAAAAATATTTAATAGTGCAGAATCAGGGACACAACTTGTTGGGCCGAAACAATGTGTGCCTGATTCTGCACTATTAAATATTTATTTGGAGCATTAAACTGTTTGTGCAGACTTTGCCTTATTTAAAAATTTTATTTTTGTCCTGCCCCAGCAACTACATGGATGTGCACAACATTGTCTTTTTTTTTTACTTGTTAGCATACTAGCATTAGCATTTAGCTCAACCTCATAGTGCGACTAACATGGCTGCAGACCTCTATGGCCTTTTTCAATGATCTAAGCGCACGGCGTGAAGCACATGGCGCAGGTGTGTTAAAATAACAATGAAATTCTGCGCTTTTTACTTAGACCAGGTTTTTGTTGGTCAATGGCGCGATCACTTCCAGCTGCCTCGAGATAGCAACACAGCAAGAATGCACCTGAACACACCTCCCTGTAAAACTAGCACGCCCGACCCGGGCGCCGGACGGTGTTAAAACAGCAAAGGCACTTACATCAGGAGCAGCACTGCGCGGCGCCTGGTCCTGTTTAAACCAAATTATCAGGGTGTTTTTTCAAATCTTACAACCATCATCCATTATCAACCATATCTCCAACCTGGCCTGGGAACGCCTTGAGATCCCCAAGTCAGAGTTGGCTAATGTGGCTCGGGAAAGGGAAGTTTGGGGTCCCCTGCTGGAACTGCTTCCTCCGCGACCCGATACTGGATAAGCGGACAAAGATGGATGGATGGATGGATGGATAGACAACCATTCATGTTCTGTCACACAACCTCAACCTACCATCTGTTCATATTTCCTCATGCCACCAGGAAACACATGGAGGGAATCATTTGCATAACATGTTGCAAAACTTAAGTGGAAATCTCTGGAGGAGGAAGTTGTCACTTGGTGAACCGCAACAATTTTGTCATGCAAGTAAGTGTCTGCTGCACTGGCATGAAGAAAATATGATACAACAATGTAGTTTATACATATCAATACCATATTTAATTTCAGAGCAAATGTTTTACGTGATGTCATCCTTCCGCCTTGCCGGTATAAGGGATCAAACATTGGAAGCAGTAGCCCAGATCAGAACAAAAAAATAATAACTCGACACAATAAAGAGAAAAAGATGATGGTGTTACTATTAAAGTCTGCTTCCCGTATGTAAAAGCAAGCATCTGAGCAACTCTGTTATGAACCAAGTTTTGAAATGTAAATTGTCCTACATAAGTATCAGAAGTGAGACAGTTTCAGTAAATAATAATGTCATTCAGAGAATTTTAGGAATTCTGCTTTGTTTTGAGTAAAACAGTTTCCTCCAACAAGTGGTTTAGTGGTGAAAAAACTGTCACACTGTAGGTATTGTACGAGTCAAAACTGTCTCAGTATTTTCAGCATTCATTAGCCCTTTTTAAAATCCCTCACTCAGTTTAGATCACTATGTTTAACAATGAAAGCCTGAGAATGTTGCTTCAACACCCCCATGTTTGGATGGGCACATTTTTCGCTGAGCCGTTGTATGAGAGGAGCAGGGACAGTGAGCTGCTGATTTCCTGTCTATATTGCTGGGGAATGCTTGTATGAATACCAGCGGCTATAAAAGCCAGAGCTGGGAATAGACAGGGGTTTGGGAATTATAGACTCTGAGTTGCTCAGTGTCTTATTTCTATCATGAGCGGATAGCTCCGATTTTCAGTCATCAAGATCCATGCTATGGTCTGTTTGAGAGCTTTAACATGTTGCATTTAATGTATTTAACAAAAGTGTGTGGGGGAGTTGTTGTTCCTCCTCTATACTCCTTTTTTTAAAACATGTATTAAGTTTAGTCTCTTTTCCCTTTCACCTCTCCAGTATTCACACACTTTCTCCACAGCAGTGCAGCTGCATTCTGACCTCAATGTTAGTCACTCTATAGGTGTTGTTGAGGGCCCTGTTTAGGAAACCGCATATGTATTATTATCAGACCTTGACATGTGTCACTTGACGTATACATGCAGGCGATGTGGCTTATTTTTCAGCTGTGAACAGGATCCTTTATATGTTGTGACATGACACAGTATTCACCTGCGCTCATCTGCAAAGGCACTTTCCATTGTGTACCATTTGACTTTAATCAATCTTTAGAAAAAGAAATACAAGTTTTGCTGAATTTTGAAAATCGAGCCTGTCAAACAGATGTGACTAGTTCATGTTTCTTGGGTCAAAACTAAAACTAACTAAATATATATGTCTCATCATTATAGCACACTTAATGAAGTAGCACCTAATCTGTGGCTAAGGTACACTTAGATTCTAAAGAGCTCCTGAAACTTGTCTACTTAATCACTGAGATAATTATCTCACCTTCTCTGTTTGACAGCCATGCATTCAGGGTGGGAGCTGCTCTTTGCAGCTACTGTGTTCCACTATTGGTCATGCGGTTGCCTCATTGGCAAAATTATGGGTTCAGAATCAACTATAATGGCCAAGTAAGTGTGAACACACACAGGGAATTTGATTCTGGCCTTTTGTTGCTCTCACAGTACATACACAGAAATAGAAATGTGGCTAATAACATGGACAACTAATCTTACAAGGTAAACATCAACATTTGACTTGTATACATAGTATAGGTTTGTATATAAAATAATGCATGTATACAATATAAACATACAGTACATATGCATATGTCACGCACAGCTCTATCAGGATTGTAAACATTAATACAATATTGCAATGCAACAAATGGTGCTGGAATAAAGTGAGAATTATTGTTGTGACATGATATTTACACAATGTCTAAATGTAAGACATGGTTAAATGCCTTGCTCAATGGCATGGGAAGTTAATTCTCACTGATACTCACTCTGCCCGGATCTTTCCCGGTAGGTTGAGGAGTTTGAACCAGCGATCATGTACAGATATCTAATACCGTAAACTTTGTTACTTATTGTATTCTTTACAATCTGCTTATACCTGCATCTTTGCATCTTTATAGGCTTTTATGTGTGTGTTTGCACGCTAGAATATTCATTTAGTGTTCACATAGCAAATTCAAAAACGAGCTGTAACTTGACTTGCATTGAACACATGTCTTGTTTGCTGCTCGCACATGTTCCTCAAGTCCGAATGAAACACCCACTGCTTTGTTTACTACTCTCTCTATCTACAACCTTTTCCCTATTTCCTTTTCTGTCACTGCTGTATTCATAACTCATCTGGCACCTGATACAGTTGCCCTTACATCAGTAGCTGTTCCAGAGCTTCACACCAAAGACAGCTATAAAGAGAATTCAGAGTTGAATGAAAGCTATAACCTAATCCTCCCATCTCATCCCTCCGTCCCCACAAATTCCCTCATCTAATCTTCCCCTGACGGCAGGCACTTTTCTCTCTTTGCTGATACAAATGAAGTACACGCAGGTTAATTTTGGAGGAAACATTTTAAGACAGGTGTGCATGGATATTTGAGACTCGCGGCACATGGTGCACCACATGGATGCTGGTCGCAAACTGTGAGACTGCATCCAGTTGGAACTGCCAGGACTCTCAACACCAGGGAATTTACAACCCCCGCACTGTAAAATTTGTTTTGGACCAAAGTGTCTCTTTAGCGGTCAAAAGAAATGTCTGTTGATTGGTCTATTAAGATCAAAGTTCAAGGAGTGGTGAGGAGGCAGTTATAGCCTCTATGCTCTATCATGGCAGCAACAATTGGTGCTACAAAGTTGGATGCAAGGTTGGGATTGAACATACTAGTCATTTGACTTTAGTTGCAAAACGTGGTTCATAGAATCTGTCGTGTCCACTCGTACACTAAGATGTACATATGACATAGAGTGTGCTCATGTCTGTATTAACACACACACGCATGTACAGTAGATTACAGTAAATCCTCTGCTTCTCCGATATTCTGGGTCTTTGATTTGTCCTGTCACTGAGCATGCTCAGTGTGAGTTTCTTATGTAACGCTGCTCTGACGATCAACTGTCAGAGAGTCAAATTCAACATCACAATGCGAAAACCCCGTTCTTCACTCAGTTGCTGTCCTTCTGTATGTGCCCCTTGGAAACTCAATAAAGATATTTAAAAATAAGTATATATATTTGTGGGTGTTGGGGTGGCTATTGGTTATGACACAAACCACATATACTGGGGACATTTGTGCTTGTCACAGTGCTCTTTCTCTGTCTCATTTCCACAGTGCATAGACATGAAAGGGGGTGAGATGGGGTATGACATGCAGCCTCAGGTCAGATTCAAACCCCGGGCAGCTGCACACATGGGGCGAACGCTCTTACTGGGTGAGCTAGAAGCTACCCCTCTACTATCATTTTACTAAATGCACAAATATAGGGAAAATCAAACAATAAAGATGAAAACCTTCCTTTGGTAACTTTTTAGTGCGTGACCCATGAAATGTACCTGTATATGTGGACTGTACATGAATATGAAGCCATGTGAATGTCTGAGTCTGTCCCAGCTGTACTGCAAAATTTCTCTGTGAGCCTGCATGTGTGTTTTCTTCTTGGTCGTTTGCTTTAAAATTCATGTTGAGTGAAACTGTGGGCCTGCTGTGCGGGAAAACCTGCTTGTAACAGCTTCACAGCCAGTTTGAACAGGTTCAATCCTGAAAAGAAAAAAAGCAGTGCAAGTGCACAGCGGAGCACACAACATATACAGTTTTAAAAAATGTTGGGATTTGAAGGGGACACTCCTTAAAGTGGGACACTCCTTGTCCTCAGGGTACCTTGAGACTATACACAAACACATACAAACACACATAAGCACATAAACACACGTGTGAATGCAAAAGCACCCCATTATAAATGTTAAATGTTAGTGTCAGCAGGCTAACATAATCACAATGGCAATGCTTACATTTAGCAGGTATAATGTTTACCACATTCACCATCTTAGCACGTTAGCATACTATCTTTTGCACTAATCACAAAGCATAGCTGAGGTAGATGGTAATGTCATTAGTTTAGCAAGTATTTGGTCATCATCACCAAAATATTGGACACATTTTGAGATGATAATAGTGACACGGGAAAAGTCATTAGTAAAGTTATTACACATAATCTTGTGGGAAATACGAATTTGTCAACCAATTTTCATGGCAAAACGTCAGTAGACATTTCAGAAGCAGAAAAGTGAACCTCAGAGGTAAAGTCATGGGGTCACCAATGGACAACAATAATTTGAGTGATGCTGATGGATAGACTGCCTTTATCTAGTTCCTGGTGTACACAGTTCCTGGTGTAATACTGGCATGTACATACTGTACATACATGGAATGGCAGCTTGGTTGATGTGGAGTTTGGCTTGCCAGGGATAATAATAAAAGCACATGCAAATCCTACAAAAGATGCCCTAATACCTCAGACAGTCAGATCCTGCAGATGTGTTTTAAAAAAAAGAGTACAAACAGTAGCGTTCCCGGGTGTAGGTGTACAGGAAAGTTGTGACTAATAACCTTCAGAGTTCTTACATGAAGCCAGAGTCTGAAGCCAAGTTGCTGATGGAAACATGACAACAGCAAAATCCTGTTTTGTGAAGTAAAAGGAGTCATGTATGGGCATTTTGGTGTGTGTTACGCAACAGTTGGCACAATAAAAAGTGACGGTGCCAAAACTCACACTTGGAAACATGAAAAGAACGTAGAGGGATGGGCGATGTGTTTGTGCAACATGCAGCTTGCTTTTAAACACGCATTTGTGTACACAAAGACAAATAAACACAGTCAGATGCATGTACACACTAATACAGAAGTACGGTAAGTGACATTTTTCAGAAATCATGCATTTATTATGTCTTTCAAAGCAGCCTTCTTCATATTTATTTTCTATCACAATCAAGGGGATTTACACACAATGAGTCAAATCGGGTTTTACACAAATCCATATGTGATGTTATTATGGGGGCAGCTCAGTCTGTAGGGACTCTACTTGGGAACTGGAGGGTCACGTGTTGCCAGTACGGACCAAGTAGGGTCTGTGGACTGGTAGCCGGAGAGGTGCCAGCTCACCTTCCTGGGCACTGCTGAGGAGCCTTTGAGCAAAGCGCTGAGCCTCCAGCTGTTCAGGATGCCTTTAATGGGACATCTCTTCATTTGGGTGTGAAATTACATTTTTACATGTCTTTTCCCCCTTGGTATCTCTTCCCAGGGTCTTCTTCTTGATTAGCTAATGCAGAAAAAATGTGACTCCAGATGAGAAGTGTTTAGCACATGTGTGGTGATTTGTTCAGTGTACTTTTTTGAGTTGGAGTACTATTTGCTGTTTAAAATTACCACACCTTAAACAACAAACCATGTGACATCCCATTTACATTGTAGGATTTGTTTTTATTTGCATAAACAAACTGCGCATGGTCCAACTTTCACTCATAACATTTTTACAAACAAAATAAATAAACGGTGTGAATGTTGTTTAGAAAGGGACATTTTGAGGATAAATATTGGTGGTTTCACTTGGGTTGACACAGATTATGATCCCAGTCCTAATCCCACAGTGGGGAAAATTTCCCCAATACGTCACTTCTTTGTGAACAAGGATCAGAGAAAGGTTTAATACTGAACGTAAACAGCAGTAACCTGGGAAAGAAAAATAAGTCTTAGAGATCAAAACATGATAAATAGGTCACACAAGAAGAAGAACATTTTGTACCTATTATTGTGATATTTAAATGTAGATTTGTTTACTTTACTACCTATTTTGACTTTTGTCTAATCCCTGTTTATTTATTGTGAATTACTTGAAAGTTTTATCTCTTCAGATTTGAACAGCTGAAAAAGTGAAACATACTGACAGGATTAGAGGAGAAAATCAATGTGTGCTCATAGATGTATTCAGGCAGGCACTCTCATGTCTGTCCTTTAAATATACAGCCAGCATTCAATTTGAGTAGCTTAGCATAAATGTTGGAAGCAGCACCAGCTCTCTAATTAACAAATCATAGTTTGTTTAAATCAGACAGACAAGTTATTTTACTGGGGGTTAAGCCAGGAGCCAAGTTACCCTTGAAAAAAGTAAGGCTAACCTTTTGAAATAGAGTATAGAGTTATCTTAGAAACAGGTAGCCTGGCTCTGTCCAAAGGTCACAAAATTTGCATGGTCAAGAATAAGTAAAAATCACAAAATGTCAGCAAAGTTCAGAAGGCCTTTTACTAATTCAACATTCAAACTGGGTTTGAAGAGCAACCGGTTTTCATGTTCCCATGTCTTAACTTTCACGTCTATTTTGGGGTGGCAACAGGTTGTTGGTGAGCATTTGTTGTATCAGCTTCGTAAAGACCAGGCACGCACACACGCACGCAGGTGGAATTTCTTCGTCCACTCCAAGTCGCCACAGGAGTTTGAACAACAGGCTTTTAAATGGAAGGGCCTCATGAGGACACCAGCGGACGTGAGTGGGTGGTTGGGTGGGTGCATGGGGCGAAGAAGGACAAGCACAGATGTGGGGTGATCCTTGACTGCAAATTAGCAATGAGTGTGATGTGTGTGACATTTTTTTAACTACTTGTATCGGCATTTTACACTTATACTCATATTTTATACTTGTACTTATTTATGTGGAGAGGCAAATATTGCACTTACTTACTTATTTACTTACTTGTAATGCAGTGTTTGTTCCACAGTTTATTGCTACTTTTAGGTAAGCTAAGGATCTTAATGCCATTAACAAGTTTACTTTAACAATGTACTTCCAAGTTTTTCTGTGGGATTCAGTATAGTCTATATTCTTGACGCTACACTTCCGTGAGTGCTCCGGTGCCGCAGGACCTTCTGCCGGAAGCATGTTTTCCTTTCCTACTGCTTTCTTTTTGTTGGAATTTTATATTTGGTGGATTAATGAGGACGATTTTTGACTGATCCTCAGATCCTTGCATGGTAAATTGAGACACATAACTAGACTCTCTGTCCAATCTGAGTTTTCTCTCGAACAACTATATTACAGTGGCTCTGTGCGGAGCTTAACACCGCCCATGACGATTCTGATTGGTTTAAAGAAATGCCATTAAACCAGAGCATGTTTTCCTGAATGCTATGTGGAGTAGCCAGATCCCCCTCCAGCGCACTTTGGAAGAGGGTCTGGCAAAGCAAGACTAGATTCAGCCTTTCATGTGGATAAGTCATGCTGATGCTGCTTGTTGGAAGACACCAGTGCAAAGCTCAGTTCAATGAATGATAACTAGTGTCTGTTTAACACTTACTGTAACTGATAATGGGTTAATCTAATGCCATTCCTTTGTTTACATTCCTGACTGGTCTAGATTGATTAGAAAACCAGCCTGCCAGGTGAGAGGTCAGCAAACACTGACATCTCCCCTCCACCCACATCCCCCACGCAGCAGGCTGCACCCCGCTGCTTGCTTGCACAAAAGAGGTTAAATGGATTTGCTTCATGCGTCTTCCCTTTTATCCATAGGATTAGTTTTTGCTAAACCAAAGTCTTTATTATTTTGGCATTGATTTACCCTGGCATGGCAAAGGAAAAAAACACTCATGTGCTTTTACATTCAATGACCTAATATGGTTTGAGAGATAATGCTGGTTCTCCTCAGCGGAGGCCTAGCAGTTGTTTATCTTTCACATGACTTTGAACAGGCTTGCATGTTGTTGCCACTGTGGCACATGTGCATGTATATATTAAGCAGAAGCATTTGCACACTGTGTTCTGTACATTTTGTTCCACATCTCTGAGGCACAACACTGTCACCCCCTAGTGGAAAAAGGGAAGGCAACAAAAAAAAGCATGCATGGCGTGCATAGGATGCACATGCTATTTGGACTCAGGGCACCCGCAGACATTAGCATGGACTTTAGCATTTGGTTCATGTTAACTGTGGAAAGAAAGGAAGTGTTTGTTCAGCTCCACATGAGACAACACTGGAAATAAAATCTCTTTTGGTTGTCATGAAATTATCCCCACATTAGGTTTGTTTTTGTCTCACCCCTGCCTGTTTCTGGAGTGCCCCCCTGACCCGCTGTGTATAAGAACAAGCAAAAAGGTAATAATGGAGATAGGCTATCAAGAAAACATTCAAATATTACATATATTATTGTATACAGATGATATCAAGCCATAGACTGCTTAGTGACAAAGGTAGTGCACCTCATTTACAGAGAACTTTGCAGTGGAAGAATTCAAACAAAGACAGATGTTTGCTGGATACTGCGATAAAATTAAACAGCCGGCTTTCCACCAGAAGACAAATTGTACAACTACTGCCATAAAAAGGATAATTAACTTTGATGAATGTTGTCAATAAACTTCACATGAAATCAAATCAAAACTGCCACACAGTGAGGTTTATATGATAACCATTGAAGCACTAAAAGCCCATTCTTTCTTCTCTATAGCTTTACATTTTCTTTATGGACGGTCTGTTTGCTACAGTGGCGCTTTTGCTCATGGTGCGTTTGTTGACAGCAATTATGACACGTTTTCCTCAATACTTTAAATCAGCATTGGTAGATTGTTAAGTAATAATAAAGTCAAGTTACTAATCACAGCACATTGGAATTATTAGAGATGACTGCTTCCTCACAACATCCAAAAGCAGATGTTCAAACACTGTAAAGGACTCTTGAGCCATCTTGTGGTAATCTAAGGCTAAGACATGTAACAGTAATGTTTCTCTTCAGTATTTGCTTTTTATCTTGAAAACAACCAGTCAGTAATTAATAAGCAAATTAGTAGCAGTGACAGTTAAAGGTTACTGAAACAGGATACATAAAATAAGAAAATATGGGGAGAATTCACTGTCTTTATTTAAACACTGGCTTAGTGAGGTCACAATGCATCATGCTGTTGTCTCTATCACAACCTGATCACGTGAGGCACTGTCAGCAGAGATTTAAAAATAGATCAAATTAATGAATTGAGCACAATGGGAATAATGAAATAAACAGCCTCAAGGTTAGAAAGGGCACTGTGTAATTAGAAAACAATTGTTCTGAATACTGGGGAATCTGAGTAGGGTTGTTTGGCTATTAATTAATGAGAATGGTGTATAGAAAATTAAACAGAATATCTGTCTCCTGCTCCAATGTTGTAGTTCTACTCTCTCACACTCTCTGATTAACAGTTTCGTTTTGTATAACAGTATCAGCAATATCTTTGCTGAGCATGAAGGTTCATTCTTGACCTCGAAAACAGCCGTTTGACAAAAAGTCCCACCATTTTGAGGTGTGTGTTCTTGTACACATTAAGATCTTAACAAATATGAACATCTTAGAAAATGATGCATTGTAAGAGATCAAACTAGTTTCCACTGTATATAAAATAATTAAGCCTAATGTTGTCTTCCCGTCAAAATTTAAGATCAACACTTTTCTTGACGCTTTTTATCAATGTTTTTAACTTTTTCTTACATTTTTGTCCCTTTATTAAACACTTTTTTCAATGTTTGTCACTTTTTTTGACGTTAAACACTATGTGACACCAACTTATTAACTTTCGTTTTACAGTTATTTTGGGAATTTATGGCCATTTTTAGGACATCATACCTAATGTCTGAGTTAGAAAAGCAGAAATTAGGAATTATTTCAATAAAAATGTAAGGAATGTATGTTGATGGATAATCACAGACTGGAATATGTCAA
>NC_045738.1:15070936-15079970 GCF_008692095.1 Etheostoma spectabile | reverse complement strand
ATACTATTTCAAAACCACTTCAATTTTTTTTTTCAAATGCTGGAAAATTGAATCAACCACCCCAAAGTTAATGAAAGTAGAGATTTGTACTTGCAAAAAAGCGTTGTGGAATCAAGCATGTTATTTTGGAACACTGATGTAGGAATACGGGTCAATTTGACCCGAGGACAACATGAGGGTTAAAATGAGCTCCACCTCGGCCAGCAACAACGTCAGCACAAGTTAATTCATGTTATTGCATCAATAATAACAACATTATAATACAAAATACACAATGACATACCACTCTGAACTACGGAAAGTGGTCACTGGTCATTCAGCATACAAAGAAGTTTTGATTCGTTAAGTACATTTTATTGCCGTTTTATTTTAAAACTTTAACTTAAGAAGATCTTAATACTGCTTCCACCACTGTCTGCAGGTCAAATAAAAGATGAAATCATAATATGCAAATACACCTATGTACTTTAATTAACGTATGAGTGAGACCTTCTCAAGGTTTTTGATGCCATAGTCCTGTACGACATAATGCTAAAAAAATTCACTATGGTGCATGTTTACTTCAGTGATAAAATCCTAGACATCTTCTTTTATTTAACGGTTGTTAAATAAAAGATCATAAAAGCAAAATATAAGATAATCTTTTTTTGCATTTATAACAAGAAGTAAGCAGGTTAAAGAAGCTGCCTTTACAATCCACTGCTTTGGTGTGGTGTGTTAACTCTTTCCACTCTGAAACTTGAGCTGCTCTGGCCGCAACCAAACTGGCTGCTCTTCAAATAACAGACATCCATCAGTCTGTGTGCATAGACGTGTCGTCCATAGAACTGCATTCATTATTCATGCTAATCTTATGTATCTGACCAACCTTGCGGCTTCATTACTGTCCAACTGTATGGTAATTCAAACCAGGAACAGGAGAGCTATAGGGCAAGTTAGATCACATTTAACAGATTTATCAAGATATTGAATCAAGGCTACTGTATATAGCTTTACTTAAATGTATATCAAGTGCTACATTGTAATTGTTAAATTCAATGTAAAGTTTTTGCAATGCCTTAATCAGGACTACAATAAAAGTGTGAGTTAAAAAGAGTTAACGTTAATTTTCTTTTGCGAATGATCAAATCCACGTGTATTTCTGTACTCGGCTGTATTGTTGAGGGTGGCTGGTGAAACCCAATCAGTCATCAAAGCTTTATACATCTCTCTTTATCTACACGACACTCGACGACAACCGTATCAGGTTGCCAAGCGACTGGTCACAAAAAAACCTTTGCGGTGTCCCTGAAACTGATTGGTGTTTGACTGATATCCTGCTCCAACCAGTGAGAGCAGAGGAGGAAGACTTGCGAGGAAGTGGCCAGGTGACAAGTTGCATGGTGAGATCAATACGTCCATGGGTGGGATGGTACAAACTTGTGTTTCCATAAAGAAACTGAAGGTATGAATGTGTGTGTGTAGAGTCAATTCATTCATAATAACAGATCAGACTACAAGCACCGCATGTTTCTAAAAAATGGTCTTCCTGCATTTTAATTAGCTGTTTGCTGAGGTACATTAGGAAGAGTCAAGGACGGAAAAGTGGTTTTATTAAAAAATGTTTTATCTCCTGTTATGAGAAAACATGAAGTTGCTCAAGCCGCTGAGCTGCTGCAGCATAAAAATCATCCAAATAAGATTTCCATCTGAGAATAAGCATGTCAATACTGTGCATGTGTGTGTGTGTGTGTGTGTGTGTGTGTGTGTGTGTGTGTGTGTGTGTGTGTGTGTGTGGTGTGTGTGTGTGTGTGTGTGTGTGTGCTTTAGAGTGGAGCCAGTCTACCAACTGAATAGGCATGAGGAAATCCCACACCTGTTCCAGGTACCAAGGCAGGGATCTGAACCGTGACGCTGAATGTGTGTGTGTGTGTGTGTGTGTGTGTTATGTGTGTGTTGTGTGTGTGTGTGTGTGTGTGTGTGTGTGTGTGTGTGTATGTGGGTGGGTGTGCGTGTGTGTGTGTGTGTACACCCGCGTATGGCGCATGCACGAACATCACAGCTTCCTAGCTTTACCTGTTCAGACACTCTGTAGGGACGAAAGCAGCTGTCAACTCCGTTGACTTGATGAGAAAGACATAATCTGAGCAGGAGAAACGCTATGAAACTGTGCCGGCCTCGGAACTGAACTGGTTCCCCGTGCTACTGAAGTACCGACAACTTTCACGCATGGAAACAGGTCAAAGTTGGCCAAACTGAGACGAGCTGAAGCTGGAAGTGGAGACTTGGCGGAGGGTGGACCACAGAGGCATAAAGAGGTCTTCACAGGTCGTGCCCGGAGTTTTGAGTATCTATTTGTGCAAGTATGAATCCAGTGTGGAAAACTTATAAGAGCAAAGTGCTGAAGACCATCAACCCTGAGTATGAGGAGGACACTGCTGAAGAGGTACAGAATTTACCACTTTCTCCATCTTACTCATTCGTTCATATGCATATATTACAGTGTCAAAAAGTTGCAGTGGCTGTTGGCATTGAAGTCATAAAGTCACCAGGTTTTGTTTTCTGATCATTTTTTATTCATCACAGGATCAGATGAGCCTGTCAGGCTTTTTGTTTTCTGTTCAAAGGGAACTTTAAGGCAGAAGTTAGGCACACATTACCTGCAATACTTCCTTTTGTATATTTTGGCAATTTTGACTGCCCACTGATTTATTAACTGATGAAAACTGGTTGTAATTTATTATTAGCATGCAGATCTCCTGTTTCCAGTGTCAAAGAGGAAATCCAGCAGATGTATTCACTGCACCAATAAAGCTGCTTGTAACTGAAATACTGTACATTACGGCAACATTAGAAGGCATGTAATCAGTTTCATTTCTACACATTATGTTACTGTACTTAAGTACAATTCTGAGGTAGTATTTACATTTTATGCTACTTTATACTTCTGCTCCACTACATTTCCAAGGGAAATAGTGTTTGTTAGTATTTTCCTTCAATCCTTTTATCTTAACCATAACCTTATAGTTACTGCTTTTCAGATTAAGATTTTAAATTGATAAATTTAATAAACATAACACATTGTTAAAAATTAAACAAGTGGTTCCCCAATTCTTTTGGCTGGTGACCGTACACCATATTTCCTCTTGTAGCTTTCCATGGCTTCACTTGAATAATTGTTTGAGGCCAAAGAGGTAAAAGTATCCAATATTCCAATACTTTCAAAAATTCCACTAAACTAACACATATTTGTGTAGCAGATTCTTGTTTTTCTTCTTTTCTGCAGTCTTCCATTGGGAACCACTGGTTTAAAGTTACTACTACCAAACTCTGTATACTATAAGAGCTTCAAACTAGCTGCTCCTCCAACAGCAACAGCAATAAAATGCTGCTTACTCAGTCATTATTTATTTATTTATTTAAGTGGGAATTTGAACAAAAAAGATTTTTTTACTTGTAATGGAGTATTTCACATTGTTGTACTTGTACTTTGACTTCAGTAGTTGACTACTTCTTCCACCACTGGTTTTCCTGCCACTTGTACTCCATCCAGAGTTTGCTACCAACAAAACAGACACAGTGTTGTGTTGAGCAAGATCTCTGGAAGACTCAGAAACTCGATCCTGCACGGGAGCTGAACAAACGGATTAGTTGGCATTCCACTGACTGACATGGGTGGACGAGACAGACAGTCAGGGCCTCGGGGTGTACTCAGACCAGCCACCTTCAAGTCTCTTGCATTGCCAGGGACGGCGGGGAACACTGTGTGTGTTTGGAGACACAGTTTCCATTTGGAGGGGTGTGCAGAGCTGCTATCAAAATCGGCAGTGCTCCGGGACACATGAAATAAAATGCAACTTAAGTGTATAAAACAAATATGAATATAAGTATATTTTGTAGAACAATCAAACAATTCCCAAAACTGCTTTTACTTGAGGCTTCAGCAGTCCATGTCTTCTACAGTCTTCATGAACATTTCTGGATGTGTGCAGAAGGTCCTGTTCTGGGTTTTCTACAGGTTGTAGTATCAACATTATGCACTAGATGGCGACCAAGGTGCACAAATCCTGTGTATCTGTACTTCAACTGTCTGTGGTATTGACGTCAGGACATTGCTGATTGGCCATCCATTTTGTCTTGTTTTTTTGCTGCTGCTGCAGGTCACGGAGGTGGAGAATGATATGACTCCTGTGGAGGAGGATGAAGGACCCAACGCTGTATCCCAGCTGGCCAGGAAAGTATGTGAACGCTGACAGATCATGCTTAATTTCACATATAAAAAAAATATGTTAACCCTAGAAAACAAATACAGTTTATGTCAGCAATGAGGAATATCATAAGAGGTTGTAAAATGAATAAAGAAGGTCTTTCTTTACATGTATCAGAAGGCCATTGTGCGACTGATCCCCTGAAACCACCTAGGTGTGTACCTACTTTGACCTTTGACCCCTGTGTGTGTGGTTGGTTGTGTGTTCAGATGCAGGGGGCTGGGACTAAAAGCTGGAACAGGCTATCATCTCTCTTCAACAAAGACGATGAACACCAGCTTCTAGAGGAAACCGAGAGCCCACCAGTCCCTGACCAGTGAGTGGAAATCTTTCTCTTTTGTTATCTGTTGTTATTTTACTTTGTACCATCTGTGGGGTTTGTGTCAAAAAAATTGGGCAAAATGGTCAAAAACTATGAGTTACAAGCTTTGATTTGGTGAAATTCTGGGCCAAATTTTGATTGAAAAGTTTAATAGACTTCTAGGTTAGATACGACTGCTGCCGCAACAGCATTTATTGTAAACTATGTTGTTAGTAGACATTTTGGGAATTGTCCGCTTATCAGCTTATTCTCTCTCCTCTCGTCAGTTACATGACAAGAATGACACCAGCCTGTCTGTGGAAGTGATATTGATCATCTTGTTTAGCTCTTTGAAAAAAAGTGTATGAGTGTATTTCTCAAAATGTTAACCAGTTTTTTCCCGCCAATTCATGCTTGTTTTTTTTATGTCTTCAGAGCAGTTACTATCAGCCAGTATAACAAATGAGTAGAGCACTAAAATCTAAAATCAGAAAAACCTAACACATAGTTGAGAATGGTGAATTCCAATCCAAAGCACCCACTTATATTTTATGGACTCCCAAAAAAGAACCCTTACTTTTTTTGAATCTTCAGTCCACTTGCAGTAAAGCCAGAGGAGCCTCCACGACCCACTAAGCGCACAGCATTCTGGGATAGCTTTGCGGCAAACTGGGCTGCCAAGAAGCAGACGGAAGCTGCGGCCGCTGCTGCTGCAGCAAACGAGGCAGCAGCAGGTCAGGGTGAGGAGGGGGTGACAGAGGCCGGAGAGGAGGAGAGCCAGTATGGGCAGATCCCTCAGGGAGAGGAGAGTGAAGGAGGAGGAGGAGGAGGAGAAGGAGAAGGACGGAGCAGCAACAGCTTCTCCAAATACGCCTCGCTGGGAGGAGGGAGCGAGGACACATCCTTCAAGTGGAACTTTGTCACCAGCAAGCTGGCAGAGCTGAAGTCCAAGAGCAACTAGCTGCTCATGATGAAGAAATCCGGAGATTATAAACAATATGATGAAGGGGTTATATGTAGGATTGTGGAGGATGTTTAGGAGGAAGCTATATTTCACACAGGATGTCCTGTAACTGAACCTATACAGCTTTGTAGAAGTCCCTTTTTATCTGAACTGTTCAACTCATGTATTGTCTCCCATGAATTTAGTTTTAAAACCATATCACAATGAACAAAAAAAGTTACATAAACCCACTGTTTTTTTTTTTTACCTTAACTTATAATATTTTAGGCCAGTGAATAGAGAATAGTCTTGGAAAAAACTTTAAAGTAGGGTTATAATATAAATTGTGGCATATTTCATACCTGAAAATTAAATATCCCTTGTTACTGGGAGACACAAAGGTAGGTCTTGGAGATACTCAGGAATATACGAATACTTAATTCTACTATATCATTGCAGAATAAAAGGAGTTTACTTTACAAAGGGGACTTCTAAAACTGCTCGTACTAAAAGGGAGTTACACTAATTAATTCAATTCTTTATTATTAAGATACAAGGAGGAGGGGTGGGAGTAAGATGCATATCTGCCTCCAGAGTTAACTGCTGTCCCTTTACCAGCGTGAGACGCAGCATGTAGCCGACAGTGTAACAAGTGATCAGGAGGTAAATAAAGCAGATTTATTACTTTATCTGATGTTGAACCTGGTGTATAGGCTGCACAACACAGTCCACTTTTTTGGGGTTGTGTGGTGATATTCATCTTCCCAAAGTGCTTTTTTAAACCACAAAGAGGTGCCTTCATACCTGTCAGCAAACTTGATCTAATCTGTAACCGGATTAAGAGATTAAAGGCAGTGATCACTAGATTAGTTGAGGATTATCTCACTTAACCTGCGCAGAGGGCAGGGGATTTCAGTAATGAGATTTGGCAGTGCGACATAACTATTACATAATATAAGAATTTATTTAAACCACTTTTTCTCTCCTCGGACATCAGGAAAGTGTTGTACTGTGCTGCACAATCATATGAAATGTGTGACATATGAATGTGTGTGTGGTGAGATAATGTCAGGTGCGCTGACACAATGACTTAACTGACTTTCATTTCCTGATTGTGACTGAGACTGTGCAAAGTGTGAGTTTTTAACATTCCTAATTTTGTGACATGAAAAAAGGAGGATTGAAATATTATTTTATCTCAGATTTGGGTTTTTGTCTCGTTGCACGTTTTATTTTGCTGTTTTGTTTTTTTGGTATGCTATAATAAAGACTACTGCACTCAAAATTCTGACATAGCATGAATAAGCAAATGTAATTTTCATTCTTCTGCCAGGGAGAAAAATGTAATCAATCCTTTTCTAAACTTAAAAAAAGTGTTTTCACGTTGTTGTTTTTTCATCAAGACAGAACCAAACCATTTCATGCACCTACAATACAAAAGTTTTTTAGAGGAGAGGTGAGAGAGGTCAAATGCAAAGCAGACTGAAGCTAAAACAGGACCTAAATAGTAAATTAAAACTAAATGGAAGCCATTAATTCAGCCAAGAATTGCAGACAGACGTACTTACAATCAAGGGCATGACTTTGGGTTGGGATGAGCATGGGGGGGGGGGGATGAGATTTTTACTTAAGAGCACAATGTCAATTTTTCGCTTAGTTTTCTGCATTCTGGTGAATTTTCCGCAACAATTTGTCTTTGTTTATGTAAAAGAAAGTCTAATAGGGCATTAGTGTAAATTACGCCTGTGCTTACAATAAGGAATGCCAGTAACAGTGATACAGACTAATGGGCCGTGCAGTTTAAAGCCTGATCACCACTTAATGATTCTGACCTATAATCTGTTTTACAAGCTTCTTCTCCTCTCTGCCATGTGTTACGTTCTTCCAAACACTAGAGAGAGTTGACCCTGGTTAGTGTTTTTTCTCAAATTATCAAGACAACTCGAAAGAGCACAACAATTTTTGACAGACACATCCAACCAGCCACCCTAAACAAAAGTGACGGGCTAGTTTTCATGTCCAGAGAGGTGCTCAAACATCAGGGACTAGAAAAACCAGTTTGCTTAATTTGTGGGTTTCAAAAAAAAAAAATCTGTTATCACTGCTAATTTAAGCCTACATGTCTTTTTCAGTGCTATATAAACAGTCTTAATTATTCTACAGTATCAGTACAATACAGTCAATCAATACGGTAACGGTGACACAGTTACTGTATTTTAAAAGTTTCATTGAAAAGGTTGGTTTTGCTTGTTCATTGAGGATAACTCTTGTTTTCAAAAGGCCTTAATAATAATAATAATAATAATAATAATAATAATAATAATAATAATAAATAAATTTTGACTTATATAGGCCTTTCACAAACCCAAGGACGCTTAACAAACAGGGGGGGGGGGGTTTAAGAGGTGGCCAGGAGAGATTAAATTCCACAAACCTCAGTAAAGAGGTATGTTTTAAGCTGGGTTTTAAACGTTATAATAGAGCAGGCAGAGTGAACAGCAAGAGGAAGCTGGTTCCAGAGCGATGGTGCACTGACACAGAAGGCTCTGTCACCAAATGTCCGGAGCCTTCAAATGATTTCATGAGTCACAAGG
Source organism: Etheostoma spectabile (assembly GCF_008692095.1). Classification (NCBI taxonomy): domain Eukaryota; kingdom Metazoa; phylum Chordata; class Actinopteri; order Perciformes; family Percidae; genus Etheostoma; species Etheostoma spectabile. The sequence continues at coordinate 15,071,885 of NC_045738.1, read as the reverse complement.
AGTAGTAAACAATGTTTCACATTTTCTAATAATACAATTTTTATTTTATTTTTCCCCCCAACAAAGGTACATCTAATTTTAAAATAAAACATCTTTGAAATGTATCGGGGGGGGGGGGGGGGATCTTCTGTTTTTTTGTCGGTACATCCCCAGAGCCTCTGATAGACATATAGGTCGCACCTGTGCTGATTGAGGAGAGCGTGAAACCAGATCCCTGAAAACACCGACAACAAGTTTGTGTTGCTCTTTTGAATCTACTTTATTTTCATTTGTGTTTGGAAGCTCTATGTTTACGTTTTGTTCTGGGTTACATTAGTGTAGGATTCTTTTGGTGGTTTAAGGCAAAATGGGCCCTTTGCTTTTTTTGGACTTTGGTCTGGGCCTCCAGAAACAACAGAGCATGATTTGAACCTGTATCCAGTCTGTTGTTCCTCTAACCAGCAGAGGGCTTCCTTTACCTTCTGACTGTGAAACATTTGTCTGCTCTATTCTTCTATCTTGTTTTACAGCCTGTTTCTGGATCACATTACACTCAAAAGCCACTCTTTATAATTCACTGTCAATAATACTTACGTAGATCTCTCCTTTTTCCTTCTTTATGTCCTGTTTTTCCTCTGCTCTACACCCATTTCCTCTCTCATTGTGCCACATTTCCTCAGATACAACACTGTTTCCTTTTCAATTCAGGGGCCTTTGTTGACATTTCCATTTTTGAATTTGACAGTACGACCTACTAAAAGGTGATGATTGCGTGGGCAAGTGCACCCAAAGCACGAGTTCATGCTTTTATGGCTGAACCAGCTTCTATTATTTCCATGTGCTTCCAGTGTCAGTCAGATTTCAGGGCTGACATTGTGGATCCTGTGAAGCTGAGTGAGTCTCAGTAGTTTTGTCCTTAGTTCCACAGTTGTCAGTCTCAGTTTGAGTCAGAGCAGATCTCAACCCCCCC
>NC_045738.1:15066467-15070916 GCF_008692095.1 Etheostoma spectabile | reverse complement strand
CACACACACACACACACACACACTCACAACTCAGGGACATGTTCAGATTTTCTTTGGGATATATTTATGTAACTCACCCACTTTCTCTGTCAGAGACCATGTGAAAACAAGCCTGTGAGGTACATTTATTTCACAAAAGCTGATTTTCATCATGAGAATGGCTTGCTTGGGGGAAAGCTGATGAATGCTGCTGACTATTTAATGCTTGTGTGCAGTGCTGAGGTCCATGTTGCAGTTTTATCACACCAAGTGAGCAACGCTCAGTGGAAATGTGGTTTGTAGAGCATGATAGCATCAGAAACTACACAGTTATGGGTGGTAGTTTGTGCAGGGAGAGACTGTGGTGCATGAGAATTCTGTCATAGCTTGAGTCCCATTCAAAATGTGTCTCAGGGGGCTCTGAAATAATGAGCTGTTATCATCAATGGGGAAAACATTTGTTTTGTTTGGTTCATAAGCTGAGATGAAAAACTAAATACACATACTCATCTCAGCAGCTTTTTACATTATATTGTACTACATTGTACTACATTACATAGGCTTTTCTGTGGGTTCATCATAAAACAACTCATTTGATTCATTGTTAATAAGAAAATATCATACGTTCATATGCTGTTGTGGGACAATTACAACACATAATAAAGTTTGCCCTCAACTGGCAATGAATGAAAAGTTGACTGGAGGGATTCATATTTCAGACTTGTAATCAGGATGCCTAGTAATAACTTCCCAACCTAAACAACAATGTTTTTTTTAAATAAGTTTTACTGAGTTTAGTTTTTAAGTTATAAATTATACAGTGTTTTATCAAATATTTTACTGTCGCACGCTACTGCAAAAAATATGTCTCGCCACATTCCGCTTAGAAATGAATAAGATGAGATGGGATTTTTGGTATGACTACACCATCAATCTCTTGATCACTCACTTTTGGCTCTCGGATTTGCACAAACATTTCCCCACCCCCTTTCTACACAGTAAACCATTTACACTTCTTTGGTTTTTTTCTGCTGCTGAACATCGATGACTAAACTGCTTTACACCTTGCCCTGGGCTATGTTGCACACACTGTAATTACTTTAAACAAAAGCAGCCCGCAATGCTCAGCCTGCGTTAATTGTTGCACAGATTGCAGATGGTTAGAGAAGATAACAAGTTTAATCTGTTTATATCCATGATCGTCTTTTGTGGTGCGATTACATTTGTGATTATGATGAAATACGACAACAACACAGCAATTATGGTGACAGGTTAATGCTACAATGGTGGAGTGGCTCTGATTAGACTTTTTTTTTTTAAACATACTTTAAGTTCAAAGCAAAAAGAAAATTTAAATTAGATTTGTATCATGCATAGACGCTTTCTTTATTACTTGAAGCAAATTTTGGTTATCCACACAACTCGTGTTTTTTTGTTAAAAAAAGGAAAGAAAAAACATCACGTGAGGTCAGTGGGACCATTTTAGAGGCATAGTGCAGAAAGATGAATTTGGGTCAAACTACCATGTGATTATGTTGTAAGTTGAAGTTGTATTTCCAGCGTCTGTCCCTTTGTGACTCCTCTTGGCCAACTCGAGTCGTAAATTATGCAGCCAAAGTGACCAGCCAGAAGTGACAGATCTTTGGGAAAGTTTCTCTTCAAGAATACAGCTCAAGTTCTCAAAGTTGTTAAACTTATAAAATAGCACCAGTCAGTGAGAGACGTACAGAAAAACGTAGCCTCTTTGTTGGCCCCTCAGCTTGTTTTGTCTGTAAAATCTGAGATCAGAAGAGAGTCGGGGTCAGGCAGAAGATTTACAGGTGAAGGTATGTAAAACAGGAAAGGTATTATTGGGCTTCACACACACATTTCATACATAAAAGCCCTCAAAGACAGACAGACATGTCTGGTAGCACTCAGGTATGACGACTGCGTCTCAACAGACACGGTGACTCATACTCATACACCCATCTGGAAAACCAACCTACGGGTGCAAAGATGTACACACAAACACACTGTCTCAGGATGTCTAACCTACAACTGCAACACCTGCTTGAGGCAAGAATGTGGAAACTAGTCTGTGGAAAGCATGCACACACAAAAAAGTATAAAGTGCAAGCTGGAAACACTAGTGAGTGACATAGTTTGCCATAGTTTTGTCTCCCCTGCAGCACATTTGCTTTAAATTGAAATGTCTACGAGGGTGGAAAGACCGGACTTTTAAAGACGTTTTCTTTATACATAGCCTCCCAATTTTTTTAAAGATTATTTTTGGGCATTTCCACTTTTAATGGATTGGACAGCTAGACATGAAAGGGGAAGACATGTAGGAAATGGTCACAGGTCAGATTTGAACCCGGACCTGCTGCGTCCAGGTATACATCTCTATATGTGTTAGCGCTGTCAGTCTTCCTCTATAATACATTTTTTAATATTCAAATGACGTTCAAATATTTAATGCTCATTTGCAACACGTTCTGTCCACTAGAGGGACTTCCAACATCAGCATGGCCTTAAACGGGACCTGCGTCATGACGCATTGCATTTCACCGCTCTCTGTTTACATTATTTTCCACCACGCACACAGGATCAAACACAAATCAACAGAGAACTCTCTGATGAAACATTATCTAACAAGTGTAATGAAGCGGCTCTGTTGTAAAGGTTTACGTTGCTCGGTTAGCACAATGACATCATGTTAGAAAGCACAGCCAAAACAGTTTGTCATAAACTAAGTAACAATAGTGTTAGCCACAATGCTAAGGGTACTGCCACTACTATTTTAGTGATTTAAGAGCAATCTGTTTCTTGCAGATGGTCATGTTACTGAGAATACAGCTGTTAGCAGGTAATATAGGAAGTCCAAGCTAACTCTGACAGCTGTAGGGCAGCTAACATACATTTTAGCTGTCTCTGTGAAGCTCCCAGATAAGCCACAACTTACAACGCAGTTAGGAAACCAGAACAAGCTAATTATTAATAACATAAGCATTTTGGCTTGGTGGATGTTAAATGTTCGATTTTAAAGTCATGTAAAAAGTATTTCCCATCCTTCTTCCAATTTCCAGCCAAAGCCTGTCCCTGCCCCTGTACTAACGTTACTCGGTACGTAATGTTAGCTCACAATGCCTTGTGTTTCTCACTCCCATAATTGTTAGATGTGACATGAAAAGAGGGAGATTAGCTAACGTATGCCAACCTCTTTATGAAAAGAAATCACATTTGAATAGTCATTTAAGCATTCGAATGGCATTGATTTTTTTACTATTCAAATTATTTTTGAATTTTTGAATTCGTTTCAACAGCCCTAATATGTGTGCGCCTGCTCTACCTACTGAGCTAACCCGGTAGCCTCCCATTTTTGAGACAATGCGCCAGGACAATTATTCTAGAAATACAAACAAAGGTTGTGTTTCACCTGCTGAGGACCAGACTAAAGTGAAAAGTTCCTACATTAGCCTACACTTATACATGTATGATTTTGTTACCCTAAAATTCATGGTGTATGCAACAAAAAGGCCACAATTCCTACACTTTTAATCTGATGTGGATATAAACACCTTCAAACTCAATACTTATTTGTAGTAGATTGAACATGAAATGCGTCGAGAGGCTGCTAACATCTTTTTTAATGGTACTTCTTGTTTACAGTAGAACAAAAGTAATGTGGTCATATTTAACTGACTGGAGGTTTCAGACACTACACTTACTGCACAGAGGTCATATTGTCAGGCAGAGAAGTGTGAGATTAGCTGTAATTTTGCGCCAGACAACACACTGATCATCAGCTAAAAGCAGGAGATCCCCCAAACAAACATTTCGTCAAAGCAGTCATCAGTGATAATCTCCAGTGTTTGCAGTATGCCTGTAGAGATAAGAAAGCAACTTTCTACTGGGTTATTATGACCTCTGTCTTGCCCCCGTTAGCCTTGTTAATCATCAACAGATAATGTGCGGATCCCTGTGAACATGTGGTTTGGTTTTGATTTAATTTAATGAAATACTTGTCACTTCATTTTAAGAAACAGAATGATTAATCCTTTAAAATCCCATCAAAAAAGCCAAACTATCCCTTTAATTATGGATGTATCATTTTAAAGAGAAAATTGTTTGGATTAATTCAAATGGCATTTAAAAAGAAATCTGTAAACTCCCCTGGTAGAGCGCGCGTCCATGTAAAGAGGATTAGTCCTCAACACAGCAGCCGCGGGTTCAACTCCGACCTGCGGCCCTTTGCTGCAACTCATTCCCCCTCTCTCTCCCCTTTCAAGTCTAAGCTGTCCAGTCAGAAATAAAGGCCTAAGTGGTAGAGCAGTCACCTGCCAACCGCAAGGGTGGGGGTTCGATCCTCGGCCCTGCAGTCCCATGTCAAAATGTTTTTGGGCAAGACACTTGACTCTGGGTTGCCCCTGATGCAGCGCCATCGGAGTGTAAATGTGTGTGAGTGTTCATCTGATGAGCAGGTGGCAC